>NC_056684.1:145430729-145617386 GCF_018350215.1 Panthera leo
GGCTTCCTGCCCACCTGATGTCACACCCCTGGGCGGCAGCGGGGACGACCCTGTGTTCTGGGTCCCTCAGGTGTCCCAGGGTGTGGAGAGATGTGGGGAGTAGGGCAGGGGAGGGGCACTGCCCGGGGGTGTGGGGGGGTGGGGGGCGCTGAGCCCTGGTTCTCAGGAACACTGACTTCCACCCGCCTGGGAGAGGGCTGAGTACAGGAGGGGGGAAGGGCTAGGAGGGAGCCCTGAGGGAGAAGAAGCAGAGAAATTTCCAGAAGCAAGTCCAGAGGTCAGTGTGGAATGCTGCAGGAACCGGACAGACCAGCCCTTCCCCGGGGCAGGGGGGGGTGGAATGAGTCTGAGCCAGAGCCCAGCAGGGCGGATCCACCCAGGGATCGCCCCTGGGGAATCCCGGACCCCTCAACTCAGAACAGCTCTCCCCCGCACCTGCAAGCCCTCCTTCTGGAAGCCTCCCAAGGACAGTTTGCGGGACCCCCTCCAGTTCCTCCCCACCGTGTCTTTCTCTCTCTCCGCCGCCCGGCCAGGCCACAGAGCCGCCCCCCAGGACAGGGGCACGGGCGCAGACGCACACAGGCACGCACAGCCGTCTGACCTGCCAGGGCGCTGAGATCTGAAGGCTGTGGTTAGAGCCCCTCTTCCGTGCCCCTGCCAGAGAGAGCCTTGTTCACACACCCCGACACCCCTCTCATCCCACCCCGACCCCCAGCGCCCTGTGGGGAGGGGGGTGGGGGTTGCAGAAACTGAGCTCAAGGAACTTCAGTCCCTCTGCCCAGGGCCACAGACTGGGGGAGGTCCAGGACCTTAGACCTCAGGCCACAGCATGTGGCTCCCTCCACCTGTGGGGCTTATGCAGGTGGCCAGGCCAGAAGGGGCCTCCTGCTGGCTGACCTGAGGGCCACCTTTCAGCCGGGGACACCAGTGCTCCCAATCAGTAGGTCCCTGGGTCCCCTGGGGCTCCCGCAGGGGGTCCCCAGACAGCCCTGCAGGCTCTCCCACCCTCGGGGTGCTCCTGCCTGCCTGTGAGCTGCTCCCCACTCTGAATGTCAGGCTCCCTAAGTTGGGAACAACAGCCCCCTCGCCCCCTGACCAGGTCGGTGGGAGGAGGGGTGGGGTCGTGGGCGGGAAGGGCCAGTGTGCTGGTGGGAGGGGCGGGGTGGGAGGGGCCCGCGTGCTGAACAGCTGTTTTTCTCCAGGTGGAGCCTGTGGAGACTTGTTCTGGTGGGGAGACTCCCCGATGTGAGCTGCCTGCCCTCCGTGCGGCCCTGAGTGAGCTCCTAGCCCCTTGGGCCCTGGGTACCCGTCTTTGACAGGTGGTGACACCTGCCGGGCCTGGCTGCATGACTTGGACTGGCTGAGCCTGGCGGGTGCCCCGGGTCACGTGCTGGGCGCCCACCGTGGGCATGTGCCACACTGGGTGGCCTTCCGGGCCAGGGCCTGAGGCTCCCTCCCACGCTCTGTCCCCACGGAGCTCCCCACGGCACGTTCCGGAGCCACAGGCACTGCCCCACATCCACATGATGAGGCGAAGCACAAGGCCGGGGCCTGGAGACACCGTGGGGTCATGGCTGAGCAGGACCGCAGCCCCAGAGGAAGTCAGCACACGCTGGTCAAGACAAGCTGCCGAGTGTCCCCAATCTTTGTAAATGGCCACCTGCCTCCGGAAGCCTAAGCTGAGCGCATCCTCAGCAAATACTGGGGGGGCCTGGCTGCCTTCGACTGCTCAGCACCCCTGTCTCCCAGGTCTTCCCGACAGACCAGGTTTCTGCCCTGCGGCAGAAACCAGAAGCTGACCTCTGACACACACACACGCACACACACGTGCACTCATGTCTTACCCCACCAGCTCCAGCCAGCTTGGCCCACACATCACAGCCAGCCTGGCCCTGCCCCCCTGCCTCCCTCCCTGCACCCAGGATCCTTCCTGATAGGTCAGCGTCTCTCTCCCCCATCGCTGCCCCGCCCTTTCTACCCCTTCCCCTGCTCTCCCTGCCCTGCTCCGAGGCTTGTCCAGAGAGCCTCCCCAGACTTCTCACCCCCCCAGCCCCTGGTCCACAGTGGCCGGCTGGTCCCCACTGGGTCACCCCTGGGCCTGGTCCC
Organism: Panthera leo; assembly: GCF_018350215.1. Taxonomy (NCBI): domain Eukaryota; kingdom Metazoa; phylum Chordata; class Mammalia; order Carnivora; family Felidae; genus Panthera; species Panthera leo. The sequence continues at coordinate 145,432,836 of NC_056684.1, forward strand.
CTACGCCCACCTCCACAACATCGCTCTCCTTATCACAGAGAGAGGAGGGCGCTGCTCAGAGGGTTTCACGCAACTCACACCGTTGAACCCCCCAGAAGAGCTGGGTGGGACCGGTGTTTCCACCCTCCCTCCAAGGGGCCCCAGATCCAAGCAGCCGGGGTGCCTGGCAGCATATACGCACAGAACCAGCAACTGGGCCCCCGGGGCCAATGGCTACGGTGCTCCTGGGCTGGACCACCGGGCCACACTGCCCACTGTCCACAGGGTGTAACCAGCCTCCAGGGGGGCCCTCCCCAGGCAGGTCAGGCCCACCCAGGCCCACTTCTGGAATGCAGCCCATGCCGCTCGCTCCCTGACCGCTCAAGGCCACGCGGGTGGTAGTCAGACGGCACCTACCCCCGCCCCCCTTGCCCAGCCTGCCCAGCCCCCACCTCGCCACTGCCCCCACCAGCAGCCACTCCCGGGTGTCGGGAGGCAGGCCATGATTCAGGCCTGAGTCAGCAGCTTTGGGAGAAGGACTTGGCCGCTTCTGCCAGCACGGGGAGGTGGGGGGAACGGGGAGAAGAGTCTAGGCTCTGTTGGCTGGGGTCAGCGGGGTCCCCTGGCCAGGGCACACCTGATGGAGTCCCGGAGCCCTCTTCTGGGGGAAGTTTACACACACACAGCCTGTCATCTGGGGGTCGGGTCTGGAGCAGTGGGAGCCAGTGGAGGAGAGACCGCGCGCAGTGAGGTGGGGTCTCGGCCGGAGGGGCTGCTCTCTGGGCTCGCTCAGGCTGCAGCCCACCCATGTGCCCCCTCCCAAGAGGAAACGGAGCTACAGGCTGACACAGTCACTCAGCAAACACCACTAGGCGCCTCCCCAGCCAGGCCCTGTGCCGGAAAAGCAAACACAGGGGTGGGGGGTGGGGGGGCGGGACACCCAGCGATGGGGCAATTCACTGACTGGAATGTGCAGAGAAACAGCTTTGGCTCCCGGGGGGTGGGGGTGGGGGGCGGGAGTGTGTCAAGGGCTCCTGAGAAGCTAAAGCAGGGAGGGGCCTCCCGCTGTCCCCCTCCCGCAGGCTTTGAATCTGGATCTTGCGAATGCGTCTGTGCTCAGTGAGTACGTGGGACACGGTTAAAAATGGGAATAAGAGAAGTCATCCTCAGGACAGCCATCAGCAGAAAGCCTGGCGCCACACTTGTCCGTCGCCTTCAGGGACGAGACGCTGTGTTGGCTGAGCCCGGCTGGGGACACGTCCGGAAGGGCGCCCTCACCCTGTGAGCCGCCCCCAACTTGGCAAAGGGCGGGGCTGCACCCGCGGGGCCGAGAGACCAGGGGCCGAGCGACCAGGGGCCGAGCCCAGTCACCGCTCGTCAAATTGTCAAATTAGCACCTGACTTCTGGTTAGTCTAAAAAATATGACCCAAGTAACCGGAGTCGACGGGTAGAGGAAACGGTGCCTGGGGCGGCCCCAAAGGGCTTTGCCCGGGAGCCGGGGAGAGCCTGGCGGGTCCTGAGCCGCCCACGTGGCGGGGACAGTCCGGGGTTCGTTCTGTGGCAGAGCGGGGAAGGTGGGGGGAACCACTCCGACCCCCACCCCGGCACCCCCTGCCACACCTGGTCTGGAAACAGGCTAATCAGGCAGACAAACGACACACAGGCCTGTGCGGAGAGAGGTCAAAGTTCGGTGGAGACAAGGGACAACAGGTGCCTGGTGCCCAGAGGCAGAGAGTCGCCGTGGAGGGAGGCATCACCCCTGCAGCGCCCGTGCAGAGGTGTGGGAGAGAGCCTTCGCGGCCAGTGTGGGCAGAAGAACCACCTTGGGGTCATAGCTTTTTGGTTATTTTTAACCCTTAAGCCTCCGGCTGCTGTTCGGGAGACAAGCCCACAAGCCGGGCCCTGAATGGCGCTCGGGAAGGTGGGCCGGCGGGTGTGGGAGCAGAGACCTGGCTGGGGGGGGGGGGGAGGGGGGTGTCGGGCAGGGAGCAGGCCAGCTCGGGCACCAGGGGCCCCTCCCCCACCTGCGACTGACTCTCCAGTCTAGTCCGGCCATGGGACAGCTCAGGTGCACTGAAGCTGACGACACTCACCACCCAGTTCAGGGATGGCTGGGCAGACTGGGGGCCAGGCCTGAAGGTGGGGTGTGCTGGGACCACAGGGGGCTGCGGTGTTGGGGACCCCGGGGCAGGGCTGGAGGTCCAGGGGTGGGTCGGAGTGAGGCAGGCCCCTGACCGGAAGGGTCACAGCCACCCGCAGGGATCCCATTCATAAATTCTTGGGTAACAGGCTCCTTCCCCAAAATGAAGTCTTCATGGACCTGCGATGCCCAGGCTGGGCACCGTGTCTCTAAGAAACACGGTCCAGGAGCCAAAACCACCGGCAAGCATTCCAGACTGGGTTCCATCTCTTCAAGAACACCGGGGAGAATCCGACTCACCAGCCTAAATGCCCCTGTTCCCCACCCCCCACCGCTTCGCTGCCCTAAGCCCCGATCCCCTTCTCCCCCTGCCCCCCAACTGCTTCCCTCTCTAGAGGGTAGAGAAGACCCACCGTTGAATCTGCAGCTTCAAGGCCAAGGGCAGGGTGAGGCAGAAAAGACCTGTGCAGGCACTGAGTTTGGGGCGCCGTGGGGCCCGGGGGCCCCCTCACCCTCGAAGTCCCCCAGGGACTCCCTCCCCCCAGTTCCCAGAAGCAAGGCCGCTGGTCCCAGCGGCTTCCACCTGGTTAACTGCAGGATCCTTTCTTTGGGCACAGGTGACGCAGCCCCCAGTATATAAACCAGTCAGAGCTCAGCTGCTCTCTGCCCCCATCACACTGAGTTATCTGTGCAGAACCCCACTTGTCCGTCTAGACCTTCCCTGGGCAGCTGTGGTCACCAGAGGAGGCCGGGGAGGGGAGGGGCAGCCTGTCTCACCCGGGGTCTGCAGGAGTCCCAGAGCCCCTCTCTGCTCTGCAGGCCGCATCTCCAGCCATGGCCCCGAGCACCCCCCAGGGAGTCAGGGACCACTGGCCACCCCCCAGCTCAGACAGGTGCCTGAGGGAAGCAGGCCGCAGACAGAGGGACTGCAGACCTGGAGACTGGCCACCCCTGCCAACACCCCAGCCTCTGTGCAGGCAGTGCCCCTGGCCTGGGGTGCAGAGGACAGTGAAGGAGCAGGTGCCCCTGTGCCCTGCACTTGGCGGTGGGGTCCTCACGGTCTCGGCAGCCCCGGGGGCCTGGCAGTTGTGGTCTAGGGTCACCACGAACGGCGAATTGGCGTCCAGGGGACACAGGGTTAGAGGCTGCTAGCCTCCGGCCAACGTTTCCCCGGCTGATCAACACATGACCTGGTTCTGTGCGTGTTTCTGTTTAGAAATGCTTTATTTAGTGTAGACTTCATCCTTGAATCACAGCGAGGCTAAGAGCACTGACCGCCGCACCGTCGAACATCCACGTATAACTTTTAACTCCCCCAAGACTTTACTCATAGCCCACGGTTGACCAGAAGCCTTACTGGTAACGTAAGCCGTCGTTTGATACGTATTTGTATGTTATATGTATCCTATGCTGTACTCTTACAATGAAGTGAGCTAGAGAAAAGAGCGTTACCAAGAAAATCATAAGGAAGATACGTTTACAGCACCAGACTGTATTTATTGAGAAATGATCTCCGTCTAAGTGGACCCACGCAGTTCAGACCTGTGGTGTTCACGGCCAACTGCACACTACAGACTCGCTCTCCCTGAGCTCAGGGCCAGCGGCTTTGTAACCAGCACCTGAAGGAAGTTTCCTGACCCAGGCGTGTCCTTCGGGAGGCATGTCCCGGCACAGGATAGCCATTTCAACAGGGAAATCTCCACCAAAGGGACAAAAATGTGGAAAACAGTCCTGAACAGGCAGGAGAAGGACGCTTGTTTGTGGCGCAGGATGGAATCGGGAGGCAGGACACCCCCCTCCTCCGACCTCAGCGGGGGGCCTGATCATCGGGGGACTCCGTTTTTGCCACCCCGGGCACGTTCCCGAATGCCTGCGATTTTAGGGTCACGAACGCGAGTTGAACAGAAGGCGAGCTGGCAAATACAGAGTCTGCAAGTGATGGCGGGCTCCTGTGAGTGTGTGTGGGTGTTCAGACGAAGGGGGTGGAGGTCACTCCCGGACCCAAGCCTCTACTGACCAACCGGGCCACTGTGCTCGTGAAAGCAGCTGCTGGTTCTGGGGCCCGGGGGCAGCTCCTAGAGCAGGGCAGGCCCCTGCTGCCTGCAGCCGTGCACAGACAGGTTGGGGGGGGGGTGGGTTGGCACCCCCTCACTGACTTCATTCTGTATCAGCATCAGAAGTCATGTCAGGGCACCCCAGTAGGGAAACAGAAGGAAAGATGTTTCAAAATGAGAGCAATAAGAAGCATTCTGGGTGCCTGTCAGGGGAAACGAAACCTTGGTTTCATCTGGTGGCCTTAGAGCCCCCCTCTGGGCCCGCGAGTGCCCACCCACCACACTCAGGGTGTCCTGGCCTTCACCTCCGCCCCCCACGTCAGGCAGGGAGGCTGCTCTCTGAGAAGTGCCCACGCCAGCCTTCCCACGCCGGCAGGGCTCACGCGGGCAGAACCAAATCCCCATCTTCTGCTTCCTGATGAGAAGCGGTGGCCAGCTCTGTGCGGGTCGGTGCCGGAGGACGTGGTCCCCCAGTGCCGGTGCCGGGAGGCACGCCGTCTCCGGCTGGTGTGCTGGCCGCGGCTGGCCGTGTGTCCGAGCTGCAGCGGGATTCTGGTGCTCAGGCATGAGGGCATGGGCACGGGCACACCCCCAGCTCTGAAAACAGACCCAGGCCCTGGGATGGGACCTGCCGGATGGACCCGGCTTCCAGAAAGAACATCCCTCATCAGACGGGCTGAGTGTGCTGGGGAGTGTTTGCAGAAGGTTTCTGAGGTCTCCCCCTCAGGGACGGGAAACCGTGTCGGAATGGGGCCTGGGTCGAGGGGGGCCTGGGGGTGTGGAGCAAGATGAGCCCACAAACTGAGGCCTGGCGGGGCAGAGCTCCAGGCTGGAGAGAAAGTCACTCCGAGACCAGTGTCCGCACCCACAGCCTGCCGCACCTCTGACCTCAGCCACGCACTGCACTGGACACGTGCTCACACGCTCCCCGCCTTCCTCCTCCCGCGTCACCGTCACCCGTTACCTCTTCCTGCGCTGAACTCGGCCCTCGGGGTGCAGCACAGAACTGCCTCCCCCCGGGTGCCTCACCACCACCAGGGCCTGGCCCGGGGACCCCGTCCTGGGTCCCACCCGCCCCAGGCAGGGACACAAGGGAGCCAGCCCTGGGGGTGCCAGCCCCCCGGCAGCCTCCCTTTCCTCCATCCGGGCAGGGGGCCTCACAGCCGAGGGGGCCACGGAGGGTCTGGCAAGCTGGATCCGGACCCCCGCCCATGCCAGGCCTCTGCTCCAGTCTCTGGGTGCCACTCAGGATCCTGCCCACTCCGCAAGGCCCGTGGGAGGGGTGAGAGAAGGTGTGGGGCGGGCACAGAGACCCTGCTCAGCACGGGGCTCCCAGCTGGACCTCCCCCACGCCCCCCCTCCCAGCCCAGTCCTTGGGCTAGAAGATCCTCCCACCTGTCTCCACCGCATTCTCGCATCCATGAGGTCAGCAAACACACCCACTAACACAGCCGGCAGCAGCCAGGCGCCAGCTCAGGACAGCAGAGTCAGCCAGGCCCACGTCTCCTACCCGCCTCCAGGGGCACCAGCTTCTGGAGTCAGGAGAGTGTGGAGAGGCCTGGAACCCAGCTCCAGGGAGGGCAGGAAGGCTTCCGGAGGGGGCCCCGAAGCTCCGCGGGTCAAGGAGAGGGGAGGGGGTCGGGTGGGGGAGGGCTGGCCCCCCTTCCAGGCTGAAGGACACTTGCCCAGGCCGGGACTGGGTGCATTCCAGGAACTGTTGAGTCCCCGCCCAGGAGTGGCCGTCCGGCTCCGAGTCTCCAGGTTGGAGCACGTCCAAGAGTCGGCAAGCGCCTCTCCTGGCGGCTCTCATGGGTGCGCAGGGGCCCTCATGCGGTACTGGCCGGCTGCCCTGGGGCGGATGCTCGAAGAACCTGCGGCTGCGGGGCCGGGGAGGGGCCGCACTCGCCCTGGGAGTGGCCATTGACAGGCCAGGAGCTCCGGGCCTTGTCCCGACCTGACAGAGGGGCAGAGGGGCAGCACCGTGAGCAGAGAGGGCGCGGGGCTGCCCCCAGGGCAGGAGCTGGATCAGGGCTGGGACAGCAACAGGCCTGGCCCCCACCCCCCCAGCACCTGCGTCCACCTGGCCCCGCCCACCTGGCCGCCTCCCCACCGATAGATCGGGCTTGTCAGACAAGTCCGTGGAGCGATGCTCCCGAGGTACACGCTTTAGAGGTTCCTGGCGTTCTTCTGCACGGGTGGGGAAACTGAGGCATGTGCAAGCCTGACTCACGGAGTGCTGGAGCAGGGCCCCAGGGCAGGGACGGTGTCTCCTGTCAGACTGGGGGCAGCACAGAGGCCTGCCTGCTTGCCTCCCCCCACCCCCCCCACCCCCATCCCCCGTGCCCCCGTGGCCCCCCGGGCCCTCAGGCCTGGTGCACTCCAAGCCCGGGGACCTCCAACTGAGGGTTAGATGTGGGAAGGGACTTCCAGAGCTGGGGGCCGCCTCTCCCTAGCCAGTCAGCCAGGCTTTCTGAGCCTGCTATGAACAGGCCACCCTGGCCAATGTGGGGGTCAGGGACCAGGTCCGGCAGTCTGGCAGGATTGATTGGGCCGGGCAAGAAGAGGGGGTGACAGAGGGCACGGGCACAGCAGTCCCGGAGGCCGGGAGCCCGGCAGAGTGGGGGCGGCCTGGAGACCACTCAGACCCCATGTGGGAGCTGTTTCCGGAGGCCTGCCCGGAGGAGGCTGCAGGGGCCGGCCCGGAATGCTGGGGGCGTTCTCCATCGCAGAGCACCGGAAAGAGCAGTCTCCCACGGGGAACCCTGGGACTTGGAATCCAGCTGCCAGAGTAGGGGTCCCATGTAGAGGGCAGAGGCACTTGAGCGACACCAAGGAGGCGGCTCACCCGCCCCTGGGGCTGGACCTGGAGGAGGGGCCGGGGTGACAAGATGCGGCGCGGTGCAGCCCGAGGAAGGGGCCCGCCCCGCAGCGAGGTCTGAGGTGGGGGGGAATGGCTTCCAGACGTTTCCCAGCCCCCCCCCCCCCCGCTCCTCGTGTTCCGCACCCACCGCCACCCCCGGCCGCCAGGAGCGAGGCCGGCAGGGCGGGGAAGGGGCGACTTCGGGGAATTTCCAGGCGCGAGGAGATCCCCAGAAAGCGCGCCGGCCGCGGGCGGGGTGGGCGGGGCCTCCCGGCGACCCCTCCCCGACTCCGCCCCCGGGCGCGCCGGGTCCCCACGTGGCCGCATGCCGGCGGGGCGGGGCGGCACCTCCTCTTCCGCGCGCCCCGCGGAGCGGGAGCCCGAGCCCAGCCCAACCCGGCGCGAGCCGTGCGGAGCCCGCGGTGGGCGGCCTGGCGCGGACCCTGGCCCGACCCGAGTGAGCGCCGCTGCACCCCAGCCCGGTAAGTCCGCGCCTCTGGGCCCCCCGCCCCAGGAGCCGCAGGGAAACTGAGTCCGAGCGAGGGGGCTCTTGGGGTTGGGGAGGGGGGCTGGGGCAGCGCGGCGTGCGCCCCGGGTGGCGGCACAAGGCGGCGGGCTCCCGGCTCCCTGCCCCCGGGCGGGGCCCCAGGAGTCCCCCCCCCCCCCCCCCGCTGACCCCGGGGCTCATCCCACCCCTGACTGCCGACCCCCGCGCGGAGACGCAGCTGGAACGCACTGGCCGCGGTGGTGGCCGGGGGTCAGCCGGGCCCCGCCCGGTGCCAGCAGAATTTCCCCTTCCCGCGGCTGCCACATCCTGACCATGAATCAGCCACAGTTGGGAAAATAAACTTCAACTTCGGGTCGGCAGTCCGGTGGCCCCACGAGGTGCGCACGGGCCGGGGGTCCCGCGAGTGCTGCTGTGTCTGTAGCTGCAGCGGAGCAGCTGGGCGCACCCGGGGCCTTGGCACCCCGCAGGCAGGCCTTGGGGGAGCGAGAGCCCCCATCACTGCGCTGGGTTCCTCCCGGTGGGAGGCCGGTTCTGTGTTCCCCCACTGTTCCTCCAGTCCCGGCCCTGGACCCCCTTCCTGGGGAGGGACCTGAGGCGCCATCAGCCTGCAGCCGCTCCCGTGGCGTTCAGGCTGGGGTCTGACTGCCTAGCCTCCTGAGGTTCTGTAACCCAGGGCCCCAGGCTGCATGGGGGCCGGAGCTGTGACCGCAGCGTTAGTGCCCCACTGTGACACACGGAGACCCCGACTGGCTGGCGAAGATGGCCACGACCCTGCCCGGGGTCAGGCACACCACAGGGGAGCTGTACTGGGGAAACTCCTTTCCCACCAGCCTGCTCCCTCTGGCAGTGGGACCTGGCAGTGGGACCCGGGCAGGACGCTTGCCTTCTCTGGGCCTCAGTTTCTCCATCTGTACCCTGACGGTGGGGACGGTGGCTCAGGTGTGGACCTCTTCCCTGGACCCAGAGCAAATGCCCTAACCCCCTTCACCGTGCTGTCCAGGGCAGGGAGCGCTGGGGGAGAGGGTGCCGCCGTCCCAGCGTGTCCAGTATCGGCTCTTGGTTCCGGCTCTGGGGCCTCACACTGTCCCCATCCCTCACCAGGAGAGCATCGACTCTCAATTTAAAAAGCCAAGTTAGGGTAGCAGCCCCAAGCTGTCCCCTGTCCCCCGTCCCGGCCCCACGCAGTGGCTCAGGGACGATGGACAGGTCATCGGGGCCAGCAGACAGGCAGAGGGGCCCTGCAGAGCAGAGGACCCAGAGGATCGAGTGATCAGATGGGGCTGCCCTCCTGGGACCCAGCCATTTACAGCAAAGAGTTAACCATCAGGTGAGGGCCCCCCACTTTGTGGAGGTGCTGACGGCTGTCGGAGCTAATTGCGAACACCTCACCTTCCGGGACCGCGAGCTCCTCACCTTAAATAGACTCCGTTCGCCTTTCCTCAAAGCGCAGTTGATTCCAGGTTGGAAAAGTTAGCAGGTTCGGAAGGGCGGGGGAGGGGTGGATGGTAGCTGGATAACCTCAGGCGGGCACTGCCTGCGGGTGCAGGGCACGCCGCCGCCGGCCTGGCTCCGGCCTGGGGTGTGGGCACTCTCTGAGGCACCCAGAGGAGGAACCAGGAGGCAGAGTGCCCCCACAGTTGGAGGGGTGAGGCCTGACTCAGCTGCCTGGCCCCCTCCCCCCTGCACCCCAGCAGGGGTCTAGCAGTTGCTTGGCTCAAGGCCCAGTGGACACAGTGGCTTGGGAAAGGCAGTGGACAGAAGTGGGTCCAGGGGACCTGGGCCCGGCACGGAAGGTTGAGGCCAGGCAGGAGCCAGGCCTGGGGGACCCTGTGTGTCCAAGATGAGAAAGTGGTTTCAACCCATTATAAAGGAAGGAGTGCCTGTGCTGGGGCAAGCGCCTGGTCCCTGGACGTGTGAGAGAGGATCTGACCATGAGGCCCCACCCCGAGCAGCCTCACCCCTAGCAAGGAGGGTCCTGCCGGGCCCACCTCTCAACACCAGACAGCCTGAGTCCTGAGCTGGCGTGGAGTCTCTTCACCAGCTGCCCACCTACCCAGTGCGCAGAGAAAGCTCCAGACCGAGGGAGGCTCTCGCTCCGGGACCGCCAGCCTCCTCCTCCTCCTGGGCCAGGCAGCAAGACAGGGGGCAGGGTGGGCCCGTCCCCCCAGCAGGGGCCACCGCTGCTTGTCTGCTGGACAGCACCTTCCCCAGGTGTGACTGAGGAAGCTGTGCGGCTGCTCGGGGCCTCCCCTCTGCCGGGTGCACTGCCAGAACCTCCTGAGAGCCAGTCCCGAGTCTGGCCTGTGCCCTGCAGCGGTCCCAGGGTCCTGAGTGGAGTCTGTGTGCAGAACGGGTGAATGCACGAAGGAGTGAATGGACCCACCCCACGGCCTCCAACTCTCACGCCTAACCAGTGAGGCACGGGTACTGTGATTATCATCTGTTTCACGGAAGAGGAAACTGAGGCACAGGGTTGTTGGCTTGTAGAATCTGTGGTGTCACTCTGGCAAGATGCATTTATAAAGCCCCTACTGTGTGCCCCGGGCTTGTGGGCTCACCTCACTGCTCCAGTGGGCCAGAGCAGGCGTACGGAAAGTGCTTTCCTGGGGTCAGGGTGAGGACTGGCTGGCCCCGGTGAGCACCTGGAGGCCAAGGCTATCCCCCGTCCCGCGTCACCACCACTCTGGGAATAGGAGAGCCTCGTGCTGGCCCAGCAGCACCCTCTGGCCTCCCAACAAGGGACGGGGCAGGCCCCGGGGCACCCACCTGGGTGACTCCCTAGCAGCGCACGTGGGCAGGCAGCTGCTGTGGGGCAGGAGGGGGGTGGTGACAGCACTGGGAGGACTAGGCCACCGAGCTACCTGAGGACAGCGTGCGCTCTCTGCCCGGCCAGGCCACCCTCCCCGCCGTGTGCTGCTGGGGCACCCTCCACCACGCCCCTGCCTGTGAGCTGGGCCCACGTGGGAAAGGAGACGCTGGAAGGTGGGAAGGTGGACCCAGGGCCACCTGCTCGCATGAGGCTGGCCTGGGCCGACCCCACAGGGAAGGCAGGGGCCGACGTGAGCAAGGAGTCGTGTGCAGTGCTGCTGAGGGCCATCATGTGGGGCCCTCCGTGGGTGAGAGACCGGCCAGGAGATACACTTGGGGAGGTGGAGGCAGGCCGTGCCTCCCATTTAGCAGATGGTGCCGCTGAGGCCGAACCTCCAAGCCTAGCCTTGTGGCTAGCCCAGGGCATGCTGGGTCAGGGAGGAGGAGGCCAGTTCCAGACACACGTGCAGCCCCGGGTGGTGGCTTCCCTGCACTGCCCCAGTCCCCACCATGCCCAGGCCAGCCAGTGCCCACCCCTACGTGCACACACACGCACACACACAGCCCGTGGGGCAGGGCTTTCCGTCTCTGAGATCGATCTTGGCCTTGCGGAGTACTGGTGGACGTGGGTGTGGACACCAGCAGGGGCCCTGGCCAGCTGTGTCAGAGGGCATCAGTCTCTCCTCTGTGCCTGGCCCTGGGTGTGACCTCAGTGTGCGGCCTGCTTCCGCCGCCATCCGGGTCCCCGTGCCCGGGTGCCCGGTTCCGCTCCAAGTACAGCCTGGCACCGCCATCCTCGAACAGCCGCAGGGAGGTCAACTGTCCGCTCTTGGCCCGGCCGGCGGCGGGGAGGGGGCGCGGCCTGTCCCCCCTCCCACCCGCACTGACGGGAGTGCCGGGGCGGGACCCCGCCCTGCTGGAGGCCCCCACTGCCCCTGCCTGGTGCCAGCCGGCTGCCGTGGAGGTGGGGGCGGGGGAGTGGGGGGCCGCCGCCCCCCGGAGGTGGCAGAGTGATAGGAGGGACGCCCAGAGGTGGGACCCGGGAGATCACCTGTAAGAGGAGGTGGGGGGTCCCGCCCAGGAGGGGCCTCGCAGGCCAGGCAGACAGTGCTGGCTCAGCCAAACCAGCATCCCCGGAGAAAATCCCGGCCCTTTTACAGATGAGGAAACCAAGCCCACGATGGGCCTGGCCCTGCGCAACTGGCAAGAAATACCTGGGGGGGGGGGGGGGGGGGGGATCTTGTGGTGGACACTGGGTCTCGCTCACCGGCGCGGGCCAGGCTGCCGGCACTGGCTGCCTGAGCCAGGCGGCCCGGGGCTGCCGAGTGGGGGGCTGCCGAGTGGGGGGCTGCCGAGTGGGGGGCTGCATCTCAGCTCATGTCGGCCGCTGGTAGCCTGGCTGAGGAGGAGCAGGCGGGGGGCGCAGTGGATGGGTGGGCAGCTGGGCACGGTGCTTTCCGGCGCATTCCCGGGACTTACGGATGGTGCCTGTTGATCTGTCAGCAGGCCCAGGGGTTGGCATTGACCCGCGCATCCCCATTCGAGGACTGCGGCCAGAGCTCTGGGAGGTCCTGTGGCTGGTCCAAGGGACACAGCCAGCCAGCGGCGGAGCCTGATCCCAGCCAGAGCCTGAGCCGTCCTCTGCCCTCAGGGCCCTGGTAGTGCTGGGCGGCCCCTCCCCCGCCTCAACCCGCTGCTTTGTCCTCCCTGCTCCTGGGCAGGAAGCCTCCAGCTGGGACCGGGGACCGGCCAGGGGCAGGGACTGCCGGGGCAGGCAGTGGGCAGTCTTGAGCCATACCCCAACACCCCGAGGCCTCGGCAAGCACACACTGCAGGGCCCGAAGCCTGAAGTCTCTGGCCAGCCCTTCTCCCTGGGCACCGAGTGTCCTCCCAGCCTGGGAGAGGCCTTTCCTGAGGACGGCGGGGAGACAGAGGAGGGACATGGGGTCTCCCGAAGGAGGCATCTCTGAGCTGCATCTGGTCTTGGGGGACAGAACCCAGGGAGGAGGGATTCTGGTGGCCTGAGGTCTTCCTGTGGCCCAGCAGAGCCCCTGCGGGCGGAGGCTGTGGCCAGGCGCGGGGCCTGCGGGCGGTCCAGCAGCCCCAGAGTCAAAGGCCACCCTGCCACGTGGGGGCCTCGGGTTCCTCACAGGCAACACAGGTCTGTACTTGTCACTGTCCTCCAGCGATCACTGTTGGAACTGGCTCAGCCACAGAAGGCAGCGGTGGCCGCCGCTGTCCTCCTCAGCTACCCATGCTGCCCTCCTGTGCTGAGGCAGGCGGGCGGCACCCGCCCCTCACGCCTCCGGCCACCAGGCGCTGGACCAGACCCTTGGGAGTGTCAGAGGGGACCAGCCCCCTCCAGGGACTCCCACTGGGCCTGCCCTTCAAGCAGCTGGGGGAGTGGAGGCCTGGTGACAGCAGGAGGTGAGGGCAGACCCAGTCCCTGCCAGCTCCCAGCACAGGTGGAAGCGAAAGCTCGGCTTCCTGGCGTGGGTGCCTCCACCCCTTCCTGTCCTTCCCCACCCAGCAAGCCATCCGCTGGGGTCAGGGGGACACCCAGACCACCCCAGCCCAGTCCCAGAACCTCCTCCCAGGGAACAGGGGCAGGGGAGGGGCAGGGGAGGGGCAGGGGTGGGGCAGGGGCAGCATCAGCAGTACCCCCCCTCCCGCCCCCGCACAGGCGTTTCCTGTTTGCCAAGTCCATCCCCCACACCAGGGCAGCCTTTTCTGTGGCTTCTTTCCTAACCCAGGAGGGTGGGACCCACGGAGGATGCAAACAGGCCCGGCCTGGGCTCTGTGTCTGACCTCACTCCCACCTGCCCCAGATCCTGGTGGCACAGTGCCTGGCCTCCCTGGTGACCTGAGCTGAGCCCTGTTCCCTCTGAGATTTGGGGCCTTTTCTGTCTTTCTAATTATGACAAAGACCACATTCACCCCAGATGCAACTTCTGTTAGCATTCAGGCGTGTGTCTTGTGTGATATGTTTTATGGTTGAAATCCTACACAGTACGGCTTGGTGTCCTACTTCCTGTCTCTGTTTTTAATTCAACACTGCTGTGAAGGTCTTGGCGCCCACCCGCCTGCAAGCCGCCCCTTCTGTCTTATTGCTGGATGCTCCGGCGGCCCGGCCGGCCTCCTCACACACAGCGGGGCATTCAAGGTGAGGGCTTGGGAGGCATGGATCTTGCACCCCGTGCTGGGACTGCAGGCAGCAGGGGGTTGGAGCATGAGACCATGGGGGGGGGGGATGGGGGGGCACGGGCAGTGGGAGGACTCTGCCCCTTGGCCAAGGTCCTCTGCACTCTGCCTACGGGTGGGCAGGTGATGGGTCGGCACTCTGCTGTTCCTCCTTCCCCAAGGCCCACCGTGCACTGGACCCTCACCGGGGATGAGCCCGAGGGCAGGTGACCCACCCAAGCCCCTTGGGGGCTTGCAGCCTGGTGGGTAAGGTCGTATGTGCCCGAGGCTTAGAAGGAACCAAGGTCTTGGAGGGAGGAGAATGGGATCAGCCTCAGGGGCTTCCCCAACCCTGCAGGGCCCCGGCTGCCCCTGGGCTCCGGGGGAATTGCCGCTGGAAACACAATCCAAGGGTTACCAGGCAGTGGAAAAATTCGGAGCTAAAAATACAGTGTGGCAGCCCCTGCCTCCAGTTCCGGAACCCCGCTCCTGCCGTTTTACCCGCCTTCCCCAAGGAAGGCAAGCTCGCTGTTTGCACCCCGCCCCCGCCCTCACTGGCTCTGGGCCCAGAAGCACCCCAGCCCTGGTGGGGATGTTGGCAGGGCCGCCCCTCTCACAGGTGCCCAAGTCCCCAGCCTGTGCCTTCCCTGGCCCTCACGGCCCGCCCAGGGCCCCCAGCCCCTCCTCCAGCCCTCGCAGGGATCAAGGAGCAGAAGGCCAAACCCCCTCCTCCAGGGCGCCGAACTCCGGCACTTAGTGCGGGCTTCCCCGCCGCCGCACGCTGCTGGAAGCCCCCTCCCGCCCCTGGGCCCACGCAGGGGCCTCCCGGCAGCCGTGCCCAGGACATGGCTTGGTGCCCGGTGCCCGCCTCAGGAGGCTCTCCCGCTCAGGCTCGGTTTCCCTATTTGCATAGCAGGGGCTGGTCTCTGAGGTCGGGTGGGGGGGGGGGGCAGCTCTGACCCTGCCCCCGCCCCCACGCACACAGCTTGACAGACAGGCAGGGGCGGTGGCTTGCCGTGAGTCAGCACAGCTGCCCGGGCCTGTGGGCGCCGGGATGTAGGTGCGGGCAGAAAAGCAGATGGGTGTGCGAGGAGGGGCCAGGAGGACCGGCGTCCAGTCTCCTCCAGGTCCTCGAGTCAGCAGCGCGGGCCGTGAACGCGCGTGAGCCGTGGGCTGACCCAGGAGAGCTCGGAGGGAGACCCTGCCTTCGGGAGTCAGAGTCTGCAGGGGGAGGCGTGGCCCCGCCCCAGTGGGAACCCCACGTTATTGGTAGAAAAACTCGAACGCTGGAGAATCTCGGGCGACATCACACTCCTGCGGGAGCCCCAGCGCCTTCCTCTGCGGAGTCCCTCTGGTGCAGGGCTGGGGGGGGTGGGCACGGACTGCCTGGGGAGGGGGCACCTCCCAGCTGCCCTAGGTCCAGGGTGAGGCCTCAGCCCCCTCCGGGGGCTCGGGCCCTGGAGACCCTCGTGCTCTACGGCGGGCGGTGCTGGCTGCAAAAATTCTGCGAATGCAAATTCCTGCGCTGGCCCCGCCCCCGCGCGAGTGGGGGCCCCGAGAGCGCATTCCTGAGCGTGTGGCCCCGCCCCCGGCAGGCTGGCCACGCCCCGCCCGGCGGGCCCGAGTCTGGGAAGGTCCCTGCGACCCCGCCCTGTCTCGGCGCCGGGCCTGGCTGGGGGCCCGCCGCTCAGCCCAAGAGTCGGGCAGGGCCGGACGCCCGGGGACGGCGTTACAACAGCCACAGCGCTCCCGGGCGCTCGCCCTGCCCACCAGGTCCAGCTTCTCCCCTGGCAGCCCCGCAGCAAGCGTCACTGTACAGATGGAGAACAGAGGGGCAGAGGGACTTCCCCGCGGCACACAGCCAGCGAGCAAGCCCAGGAGCCTGGCTTCTGGCTCCCAGCATGCTGCCTCCCACGCAGGTCCCCTCGCTGCCCTCCCGAATCCCTCTGGGGCTCGGGGCGGAAATGCTCAACCGCCATCCGGATGGGAAAGAGCTGTTTATTCTGAGCCGCTTCAGGCAGCGAGTTGGTCACCGCTCGCATTTGTCAGACTCGTATTTTAGTTCCATGTATATATGTTCGCTGTTAGTGTGGACGTACGTGTATAATGTATGCGTGCGGTGCATATTTTTTAAGCATTCATTTTTAAAAATTATTTAAAATTTTTATTGTATAATTATTTATTATTAAAATTATTTATTTAAGTAATTTCTACACACAATGTGGAGCTCGAACTCACCACCCTAACTGAAATCAAGAGTCAGAGGCTCCTCTGACTGAGCCAGCCAGGCGCCCCACATCTATACTTCTTATATATAATTGTTGCCATGTATGTGTAATATCATGTGCACACATATGAGGTATTCACGTAGTACATACACGTTACACGATATATGCTTACTGTGCATGTGTAATATTATGTGCATTAACGTACATGTGCAGCCTATGTACATAGTATAGAATACATGCGTTAATTATCACTATGTAGTACGTATATCTATGTGTATACGATGTATACGTGTAGTACATACATGGGCTCTGTAGCATGTATATGTTAATATGTGAAAGTGTTTTCTATGTATAGGAAGCTTCGTTGTAGGAAAAAGGGGGGCTCAGGGGCACCCGGGGGAGGGGCTGGGGGCCTGGGGAAGTGGGACAGCCCGCGTGATCGCTTGGGGAGTGCGCTCGGCTTTCTGGTTGGTCCTCAGGTGGGCGTGGCAACAAAAACTGTGGAAGCCGTCATCCAGCCCCGGCCATGTGGGACACTGTCCCAGGGTGGTTGTGCGTCAGAGATCGAGGTCCGACTTCCGGCAGGTCTGCTGTGGAGACAGCGGGCTTCCTCCTGGGCTGTGGCTGCAGTTTGTGGGTCAGGGTTCTGTCCTGGTGTCTGGCCGCCGTCCATCCGTGTATTCAGGAGCTGGTCCTGAAGGGCAGTTGAAACATTTCTAGGGAGTCATCCTCCACCCAGGACCTAAGCAGGTGGGCCCTGGATGCGGCCAGGCAGCCTGGTGGCATCACAGAGGGAGAAAAGTCATCCCCACCCACAGCTGAGCTCACTCTCCTAGTTGGACGCCCTCTCCATACTGGGCCACAGCCCGGTGCCTCGTGGGGCATGGCCAGCTTGTGAAACTCAGCTCTGGGGCACACAGCTCAGGATCCTTCGTGGACAGGCAGGTGGATGGGCCGGTCACCTGCTGCTGTGGTCCCACCCACCCCCCCCCCCCACAGGCCAAGGGAGCCCCCACAGGTGGGGTCCCTTGGGGTGGAGAGCCCGTGGCCGCCAGGAGCCCGGTGGGGCGCTCTGGGCCACGCAGGCTGGCTCTGAGAGGCTGTTTTCTGCATCTAGGGACCCCTGGGGCTCTTGGCGGGGGAAGATACTTAGGATGCTGGAGGCCTGGCCTGGGAGAGGTCATGTTCCAGCCACTCAGCCTGTGCCAGGGAAACAGGGACTTGGGCCAGTGGGGCGGGGGTGGGGGCGGGGAAGGCAGGGTCAGTCCCGGCTGCGTCTTTAGGCAGCAGCACCCGAGGTGCGTGGCAGCGTGTGCGAAGGCCCCTCTGCTGTGCTCTTCGTGGTGGTGGGAGCGGCCCCCTCCCCTGCCACCAGGAGGCCGCCCAGGAGGGACCAGAGCCACAGCCGGCAGCGGTCAGCAGGGATGAGAAGCCAGGAGAGTGTGAGGGGCGGCCCGCGGCAGGGCCTGGAATGGGTGGGCAGAGGCAGCCGGAAGGTCTTGCGCATCTGGGTGAGTGGACGGTGAGGGAGGGGGTAAGAGGGCCGGGCCTGAGGGAGCAGGTGGGCTGTGCGGTCACAGGGAGGGCTGTAAGGGCTCCTGGGGGACGGTGACCGCCACCCGGCCACCCCCCTGCAAGGACACCGCACCCACTCCCTCTCAGGATGCCCCCAGTAGGCTGATGCAGAAATTCAGGCGAGGAAAGGAGGCTCAGACGGCTCGAGTGGCCGGTGGGCCCAGAGCCGTTCCTCACCCCCCCGGCCCCCCCGCTGGGGGACCCCAGGGGCCTGTCGGGCAGTCAGCCAGGCAGGAGGATAAGGGGCTCGGTGGGGGTCTGGACCCACTGCAAACAGGAGGGGCTGCTGAAAGGCCAGGCCAGCCATGCCAGTGGGGGGAGGGGGGGCGCTCGGGAAGCACAAGGGACAATACCCAAGAGTCACCAAGGCAGAGGGGGCGGGAGGCCTCCAGCTGCACCACAGTGAGCACAGAGGGCCTGGAGCCAGGCCTGGGACAGGCCCCTGGGCTCTCGACCCCTCTCGGCCTGCATCTCCTACATATGACCTCAGATGGTCCGTGGGGTCTCCCCCCAACTTACCGGGTCCCGCAGCCCTGAGATCGAGGCCAGGCTGGACGGCCAGCCTCTCCCAGCCCCCCTCGGACCGGAGTCCAGTCTCACTCAGCCCTGCCCTTTCCAACGGGGGGGCGGTGGGCATGTGACCGTGCTTCTCTGGGTGCCTCCCCCGTTCCTGTCCCGTCAGGTGGGCGCGGTGGGGGGCTGGAGGGCTGTGGCATCCCCGGGCGCGAGGCGTGACGGTACTGCCGCGCTCTGGTCCTCGGGCTCCCTCTCGGCAGCCCCGTGCTGTCCTTCTCAGGCTCTAAATATAAAACCTGAGCCATACATGGTCGCGGAGAGCCTGGGCTGCCCCTGACTTTTGAGGCCAGTCCCCAGAGGCCACGGTCCGGGACGGCGTCACCACCGAGGGGCCGGAGGAGGGGGGCTTGCCGGGGGTGGCGAGGGCGGAGGCACAGCCCGTCCTCTTTAGGGGAAAGGTGTGTGTGAGGGGACATCCGGTGCTCCGTCCACATTGGTTGGCAAACGCAGGGCCGCGGAAGCCAGGGCCTGGCAGGCTGCTTCCCCGCAGGGAGGGCCCGCGATTGGGGGAGCACCGGGCATGACCCTCCAGTCAGCCCCTTCCCCGGCACACGCCTGAGGCCTGGAATTGCCCCGCTGTCCCTATCTGACCCTGTCCACTGGGCAGGGGAAGTGCCCCGGGACAAGATAAGGGAGCCCTGGAGACGCCACTTTTGTTGCATCATCACCGCTGGGTCAGTGGTATTCCTGCCGGTGTAGCCGCCTCGACAGGGTGGGCGGGGCGGGGGGGGGGGTGGCGCTGCTGTCAGCCCAGCCGCTGTGGCCAGGAGCGCCTGGCACGGAGGAAGCCCCGGGGGTGGTGGCAGCTCAGACGGGACGAGGGTCTGCCCGCAGCATCCCCCCCCCCCCGCCCCCGCAGGGCAAACCCGGCGGGCGGGTGGGGATACTGAGGCAGGGGACCCCCGCCCGCACCCGCCCTGGCCTCTCCAGCGGTGGGGCACCCGGGGGGCGGAGCTGGGCTCAGGACTCACGCCCCCCTCCCTCCGGCCCTGCAGTTCGGCAAGATGTCGGTGAAGGAGGGCGCGCAGCGCAAGTGGGCGGCGCTGAAAGAGAAGCTGGGGGCGCAGGACTCGGACCCCACGGAGGCCAACCTGGAGAGCGCCGACCCCGAGCTGTGCATCCGGCTGCTGCAGATGCCATCCGTGGTCAACTACTCGGGGCTGCGCAAGCGTCTGGAGAGCAGCGACGGCGGCTGGATGGTGCAGTTCCTGGAGCAGAGCGGCCTGGACCTGCTGCTCGAGGCCCTGGCGCGCCTGTCCGGCCGCGGGGTGGCCCGCATCGCCGACGCCCTCCTGCAGCTCACCTGCATCAGCTGCGTGCGCGCCGTCCTGAACTCGCAGCGGGGCATCGAGTACATCCTCAGCAACCAGGCCTACGTGCGCCAGCTCTCCCTGGGTGAGCCGCGGGCTGCCGGGAGGCCAGGCCGGCACAGACGGCCAGCCCCTTGGTAACTCTGCGTGAGGCCCCAGGCCCTGGAGGGCGGCAGGAGGGCTGGGGTCGCAGGAGAGAGCTCGGCTGGGCAGGCAGGGAGGGCTTCCCGGAGGAGGAACCGGGTTCGCATCGGCCCCAGGTCCGGGACGTCCAGGTGACCTTGGAGCCCTGGTCCTCCACCACCGGCCGCACCTGGCTGCCCGGTCTGTTCTGTGACCCTGCCCGGCCTTTCCGCCCAGCCCTGCGCTTGTTGGGGCCCCACCCTCTCCCCCCGGGCTCTGCCTACACCACTCCCACCACCCGCCACCCAGGTCCGGGCCCTGGCGGCTGGAGTCCCGCTTGCCTTCCACCTGGCTCCGAGCCCTTTGAGCCTAGCCGGAACCCCGGCCCTTGCCGATGGCCTCTTCCTCCACCTTCCCCCACGCCCCTGCCCCTGCCCATTCTGTGCCGTCTCCAACCACATGGGGCTTCACCTCCAGCTCAGGCTGCTCTCTGCCTTTGTGTGCCTGCTGATTCCTTAAGTTCTTTTTTTTTATTTTTTTTAATGTTTATTGATTTTTGACGGGGAGAGAGAGAGAGAGAGAGCGAGCGAGCATGGGTGGGGGAGGGGCAGAGACAGAGGGAGACACAGAATCTGAAGCAGGCTCCGGGCTCTGAGCTGTCAGCACAGAGCCGGACGCGGGGCTCGAACCCACGAACCGCGAGATCATGACCCGAGCTGAAGTCGGACGCTTCACCGACTGAGCCACCCAGGCGCCCCTGACTCCTTAAGTTCTGACTCCCGCTCCCCTCCTCCAGGAAGTCTCCCAAGGCTGCGCCCAGGGTTAGTCTTCCACCCTTGAGAGCAACCTCAGGTGGCCCTTAGTGAGCAGGGATCACTGTGTGTCCCTTGCCTGCCAGGCTGTGCTGCTCCGTGGCAGCACCCGGGCCCCACGATGCTTGGGGCTCCAGGAGGGGCCAGTGACGGGTGAGTCGACCCGTGGGGTGGGCGAGTGCCCGTGTGGGTGAACAAGCCACAGGCCACCTCGTTCCTGCCCTACCCAGCCTGGGCTTGGCTGTGCCCCCTGTGCCAGCTCGGGGGATAAGGTGGGAGGCAGGGGGCCACGAGGACGAGGGGGCATCCCAGGCTGTCAAGCACAGTCGGTACTGAGTTTGATGGAAGCATGGGCTCGGCCCAGGGCCATGTGCCAGCGTGGCCCTCGGCAGATCCAACAGGGACCCCTCTCAGAACTGAGGCCCAGTCCAAGTGGACCCCCGCCTGTGAGCCCGTGCCTGTGGGGTCTGCCTCTCTGGTCCCGGAGGCGGGTCTGGGCACCTGGGGAGGCCAGCCCGGGAGGTGGCCGGTGTGCCGGTGCAGGGCGCCCTCTGGTGTCCACCTGCGGAAGTGTGAGTTCAGCTCAGGCCCAGGTGGGGACCAGCCTCCAGGAGGGGAGAGGGGGAGCCGGGCCTGGGGTCCTGGGCCCCCGCTGAGACTCCCCCACAATCCCCCGCCCCTCGGCAGCTCTGGACACATCCAACGTGATGGTCAAGAAGCAGGTGTTTGAGCTGCTGGCTGCCTTGTGCATCTACTCGCCCGAAGGCCACATGCTGACCCTGGACGCCCTGGACCACTACAAGGTGAGCCTCGGGGGACCCTGGGGCCTCGGTGGGCCCGGGGCACGTGCTGACCCCTGCCTGCCCTGCAGACCGTGTGCAGCCAACAGTACCGCTTCAGCGTCATCATGAATGAGCTCTCGGACAGCGACAACGTGCCCTATGTCGTCACCCTGCTCAGTGTGATCAATGCCATCATCCTGGGCCCCGAGGACCTCCGCACCCGCACCCAGCTGCGCGGGGAGTTCACCGGTAACCGCCCGCAGCCCGCCCCAGGACCCCAGAGGAAGGCTCTGGGAAGCCGGCCCCCACCTGCCCCCCTCGGGGGACTCGGGGCCTCTCGGTGTTGACGCCCATCCCCAGCTCCGGTCCTACCAGTTGTGGGATGACCCCTTAGGGGGTGCGACCACGTGTCCCTCCAGAGTGTTCCTGGTGCCTTAGGAATGGCACCACCTTCCAGGGGGTGGGAATAAGCCCAGGGGGAGACCAGAGGAGAGGCATCAGAGGTGCAAGCGACCTGGGTCGGGGTGGGGGGGGCCGGTGGCAGCAGCCTCTGAGGCCTGCTGACTCCTCCTGTCCCTTCCCAGGGCTGCAGCTGCTGGACATTCTGACACGTCTGCGGTGAGTCCCCTGCACCGTCCCCCAAAGCCAGGCTCGCCTTCCCCTGGGCCCCACACAGCACCTCCAGAGGGGCAGGAGAGGGCTTCTGCCGCTGGACCCAGGCCGGTTGACAACGCAGTGCGCCACGCTGCGGGGTCTCCCTGCCTGGGGCCTTGGAGCTGCCCCTGGAGGCTAGGGTTGCCTCATGCAGTGCAGGACCCCTAGCTGAATAGGAGGGCTCCTTCCGTGTAAGTATATCCCAGATGTCGTATAGGATATACTTATGCCAAAGGTCACTGGTCGTTTATCTGAAATTCAAACTTATTTGGGTGCCGGGGAATCCACGTAGCAGAGAACCCCCATCCTGGGCCTTCTCAGGACCACTCTCCTGGGTGGGACCCCAGCCCCGGGGATGCCAGCTGGGGAGTGGGGAGCCAGGGGGAGGAGCCCGGGCCTGTGGCTCTGCTGCTGAGCTGGCCTCAGGCTGAGGTTTGGCCACATGCGAAGCGTGGGCCACTCTGAGGGTCGTCCGTGCGTCTGTCCAGGGTCGGGGGAGGCTGGGGGGTGGGGGGCAGCGGCCTCAGCCCATCCGGCCCCCTCGCCCCAGGGATCTGGAGGACGCCGACCTGCTGATCCAGTTGGAGGCCTTCGAGGAGGCTAAGGCCGAGGATGCGGAGGAGCTTCTGCGCATTTGCGGCGGCGTCGACATGAACAACCATCAGGAAGTCTTCACTTCTGTGTTCCACAAGGTGACGACCCCCGGGACTGTGGCCTGGGCGCCGGGGCTCGGACACGGCTGCCTTCCCGGCCCTGGTAGGCCCCACCCCCAGCGGAGCCGTGGGCCAGATGTGGAGATGCGAGGGAGCAGTGAGGGGTCAGGGGGCTGGAGAGGGGAGAGCCTGGCGCCTGGCGGTAGGTCCGGGCTGTCATAGGCACAGAGCCAGGGCCCCAGGACCCAGGAGGACAGCATCACAAAGGCCTGGGCTGCCCAGAGGGAGCTGGACTGTCCTGGGCCCCAGCTGGCTGGCTACCGCCAAATGGCCCGAGGGGCCCCAGGACCAGCAAGAGGCCAGGAGGCTGATCTCTGGTCCAGCTCAGGCCCTCCCTGTCTGGGACCTTCTGTCCTTCAAAGAACCCGTGGCTCTCATCCAGGCGCGAGCGTCCCCAGGGGGCATCCAGAAACATCCAGAGACATGAAGGTTGCCACAGTGGGGCAGAGGGCACTATTGGCTTCACGGGGGCCGGGACCAGCCCACAATGCACAAGGAAGCCCCCGCACAGAGAGCGGCCTCACCCCAAATGTCACCGGTGCGACGGTCAGGGAACCGTGAACCCAGCTCATCACCCGGGCCCTGCAAGCCGCAGAGTGCTGAGGGGGTGGACGTTCCCGGCAAGCTGAGGTGCTCCCGCTGACCCAGCCTCCGCCCCCCCCTGCCCCCCAGGTGAGCTGCTCCCCGGCGTCTGCCCAGCTGCTGTCCGTGCTGCAGGGCCTGCTGTACCTGGAGCCCACCCTGCCCTCCAGCCAGCTGCTCTGGGAGGCTCTGGAGAACCTGGTGAACCGGGCCGTGCTCCTGGCCAGTGACGGTGAGCAGGTGGGGCCCAGCGGGCACGGTGCCCACAGCCCTCACCCACCTCCCGCCCTGACCCCTCGCCCGATGCACGGCCAGCAGGGTCTCAGACCACTGCCGGAGGGTAGCCGCCCCCTGCCTGAGGGCAGTGGCCACGCCTGTCCCACCTCCCCCTACCCACCTCCTCTGGCCCTCGGCCCTGACCCCGGCACCCCCTCCCCAGTCCAGGAATGCACCCTGGAGGAGATGATGGAGCGGCTTCTGTCCGTCAAGGGGCGGCCACGCCCCAGCACCCTGACCAAGGCCCACAAGAGTGTCCAGGCTGACCTAGGCCAGGGTCGGAGGGGCAGCGTGCCCCAAAACAGCGGCGCCCCCAAGGCGGGGGTGGGGGGCCCGAGGCCCGAGGCGGACCTCAGCAGCCTGCACGCTGTCGAGGACCTGGTTGCTCCGCAGCTGAAGGCCCCAGCCCCCCCACCTGCACCTCCACTCCCTGGTCCCACCACGGGGCCCCCTCCCCCGCCCCCCCCACCTCCTCCTCCCCCCCCTCCCCCACTGCCAGGCCTGGGAGCCCCAGCGCCCCCACCCGCACCCCCACTCCCTGGCTCCACCGCCGGGCCCCCTCCTCCTCCCCCCCCTCCCCCACTGCCAGGCCTGGGGGCCCCACCCCCCCCACCCCCTCCACCACCCCCCCTGCCTGTCTCTGGCGGGGCCTTACCTCCTCCACCTCCACCGCTCCCGGGCACAGGGTGCCCGCCCCCACCCCCGCCGCCTGGCCTGGACGGGGGCCCCCCTCCACCCCCACCCCTGCCGGGTACCTCTGGCCCCTCTGCGGCGGGTGGCGTGGAGGAGGTCATCGTGGCCCACGTGGGCCCCAGCCTGGGCTCCTCCGCCTGGGTCCCAAGCCACCGGTGCGTGCACGCGCCCACTGTGCGCATGAAGAAACTCAACTGGCAGAAGCTGCCGTCCAATGTGGCCCAAGGTGAGCCCCCGCCCGGCTCTGATGCGGCGCGAGGTGAGGGCCCCCCAGGCTCCGTGAGTGGCTTCCTGCCCGAGCGGGGGGTGCCGGGCCCTGCTGGCCTGCGATACCGACTGGTAGTATATGTGCTCACACCTGGGCCCCTGTGTCTCCCCCGCCCCCCCCCCCCCCCCCCCACCAAGTGTGGGCCAGGGCCATTTGATCTCTGCTCTGGACTCAGCTCCTGGGAGGTCTGGGCAGGGCGGGGCGGGAGCGGGTCACAGGTCACCTGTGGAGGGCCTCTCTTCCCACGCGCACCCTCGCAAGCCGATGGGTGGCTCCGATGCCACAGCCCCACAGCGCCCAGGCCCCTGGGTGCCAATGCCCAGAGAAGGTCAAGGCCGGGGCCTCCTGCCAGCCGGGTCACGGGCACGTATGCGTCCGCATGCATACGGTGTGACAGCAACGGGGCGGCGGGGTGGGGGGGCCTCCCCTCCCCGCCCCGCCCCGCCCCTCCCCCTCCGTCCGTCAAGCCGCTGGGTAGGTGGGCGCGAACCCGACCGGGGGCCCCTCCTCCACAGAGCACAGTTCCATGTGGGCCTCGCTGAGCAGCCTGGGGGCCGAGGTCGTGGAGCCGGACTTCTCCAGCATCGAGCGGCTCTTCTGCTTCCCCGAGGCCAAGCCCAAGGAGCAAGTGGCAGCCCCGGCCAGGAAGGAGCCCAAGGAGGTGGGGCCGGGCTGGGGCTCAGCCAGGGGCCTCTGCTGCTCCCCGGGCACCAACACCAGGGCGGGGGTGTTTTCCAGATCACTTTCCTGGACTCCAAGAAGAGCCTGAACCTCAACATCTTCCTGAAGCAGTTTCGATGGTGAGCGGCACGGGCGGCACGGCCTCGCCCCTGCCCCGCCCCCTCGCCCGCACCTCCCGCTGGGCTCTGCGGCGCCCTCTGCAGGCCGCTCTGGGAACTGCACGTTCCGTCCTCGAGACCCAGACATCCGCGGGGAACCCCTCTGGTGGCTCCGGCTACGGAGCTCCCTGGGGTGCCTGAGCCAGACGGCCCCTGTCGCGAGCAGCCCCCTGGAAGGGGGAGGCGGAGGGTGCTCTGGCAGACAAGGAGTGTGGTAGTCGGCCCCAGGCCTCCTTACTGTGCAGCTGAGGCAGGTGGTTTGCCTTCTCTGTGCCCCGGGTGTGACCAGCGGAGATGTCACAGGCCGAGGGCAGTCCCCGACTGGCAGGGTCCCCAGGAGCCCACATGAGGCCCCTCTCCTCCCATCCCAACCACCCCCTCTCACCTGCAGCTCCAACGAGGACGTCACTGCGATGATCCGGGCTGGGGACACCACGAAATTTGACGTGGAGGTCCTCAAGCAACTCCTCAAGCTCCTCCCTGAGAAGCACGAGGTGAGTCAAGGAAAGAGACTTGCTAGTCCTGCCGGGGGCGGGGTGGGGGCAGCACGGGGGGGGGGGGGGGGGGGTGGAGGGCTCCCGGCTCGCAGAGTGTGCCGGATGGGAGGGGCGCCAGCGTGAGCGGCCCGGTGAGCGGGTCCACACAGGTGCAGGCAGGGCAGGGGGCTTCCTGGGAGGGCCGGGATCCGGAACCCCAGGAGTGGTCTCCTGTCTGCAGGTTGAAAACCTGCGCGCATTCTCGGAGGATCGGACCAAGCTGGCCAACGCCGACCAGTTCTACCTCCTCCTGCTGGGCATTCCCTGGTGAGCGAGTGGGGGAGGGGGAGAGGGGAGGGGAGAGGGGCTGTGCAGGCCGTTCCCTCAGGACTCCGTGAGGAGCGCCACACGGGTCACTCGTGCAGCCGCCCGCTCTGAGAGCCAGGGGTGCCCCGCAGGGAGGCGGCCGCCCTCCGGTGCAGCAGAGCTGGTCCAAAGTGCCATCCCTGGGCCCTGCCCCAGTCCTGCTGAGGCCCAGGAGCGCGTGTTGGAGCGCCAGGCCGTGGGACCCCTCCCCGAGCTCTGTGCCTCAGCCCCCGGCCGCTGCCCACCCGCAGGTGGGGGGCCCCGTCCCTGATCTCCCGCTCTGTCCCCAGCTACCAGCTGCGGGTGGAGTGCATGTTGCTGTGTGAGGGCACGGCCGTCGTGCTGGACGTGGTGCAGCCCAAGGCCCAGCTGGTGCTGGCCGCCTGCGACAGTGAGTGGGGGCGGGGCGCTCGGCACCAGGAGAGGGAGCGGTCGCCCGCCAGAGACGCACGCAGTCGTGCGCACAGACACAGGCACGCGTGCGTTTGCGGGTACACACGTATGTGTTTATGTATACACGCACGCACACGTGCAGAGGCACACACGTGTGCAGAGACTCGCCGCGTTCTCCAGATGAGGGATCAGCGGGAATACACCACAGCCACAGGGCAGAGACACGCGCGGTGGCCCCCCACTCCCTTCTTGGCCACGGGGCCAGAAGGGCCACCCTCCCCGACGCCCCAAGGGACAGTTAGCCGAGAACCAGGGAGGTCACAGCTACAACCTTCTAGAAGGTTCCTCTAGAACCTCATCCACAGAAGGGGGCAGGGGTCATCTGCCCCAGGGTCGTGAGGGTTCAGTGAGTGTCAACGCTGGCAGACCTGCTCCCCGAGTCCCGGAGGCCGTCCGCGCTGGGACTGCAGCCCGGGAGGGAGCGTGGGGGAGGGGACCGAGGGGTGCTGCCCCCACGCCGCAGCCTCAGACGCCTCGCAGCACCCGCCCCTCCCTCTGCCCTGGCGCCCTCCCGCAGGCCTGCTCACCAGCCACCAGCTGCCCGTCTTCTGCCAGCTGATCCTGAAGATAGGAAACTTCCTCAACTATGTAAGTGCGCCGCGCCCCCGGCCGCACCCCCAGCCCCAGGAGGCAGGACGCTCACTCCCCACCCCCGTAGGGCAGCCACACGGGGGACGCCGACGGCTTCAAGATCAGCACGCTGCTGAAGCTCACGGAGACCAAGTCCCAGCAGAGCCGCGTGACGCTGCTGCACCACGTGCTGGAGGTGTGCCCGCGGGGCGGCCCCTGGGGCCCGGGCATCCCCGGGGCCCGGGCGGGGCCACGGCGGCGCTCACCGGACACGTTCTGTTGCAGGAGGTGGAGAAAAACCACCCAGACCTCCTGCAGCTTCCGAGGGACCTGGAGCGGCCCTCCCAGGCAGCGGGGTACATGCCCCCCACCCGCCTCGCCCACGCCGGGACCCCCACCCCTGGTCCTGACCAGTAAGGCGGCCGGACCAGGCCGGGCCCCCAGATGCCCGTGGGACCCTCGCTTTCGGCCTGGGATAGGACCTCGGGTCCATCATGGCCTGATGGCCTGTCCCCAGATGATTTACGGGAGGAAGCTGAGGCCACGAAAGGGAGGGAGTGACCTGGTCGTGGGCATACCAGGGGCTAGTGTGACACCACCCTTCATAAGGTTGACCCTCACAGCAGCCCGTGAGCAAGGCCCATTGCACAGATGGCAAAAACCGAGGCCCGGGGAAGTGGGGCTGCATCCACGTGGGTCACTCGGCCCAGAGGGGCAGCCCTGGGGAGCGTGGCCCGGGCCTTCCAACACCAGGCACACGCTGCTATGGGAGGTCGTCAGGTCCCAGAGCTGCAGAACCTTTCTCGGAGGGTCACACTAGGAGGATGGGCCGAGGCTTTGGGGTCGCTGTCCTGACACATCCCCCCAGCACCGCTTGGCCCTTCCCAGAGCCCTGATGTGCTTCCAGAAGCCTGTGGGCGTACGCGGTGAGGGCCCCCAGTGACCCCGCGGGCGTGCAGGGTGAGGCCCCCACCGACTCCACGAGACTGGACCTCAGCTGTCACCTGACCCCAGCGCACTCTCGCGTACTTTTCAGGATCAACCTTGAGCTCATCCGCTCGGAGTCCAGCACCAACCTGAAGAAGCTTCTGGAAATGGAGAGGAAGGTGTCCTCCTGCATCCCTGAGGTGCAGGAGCAGTACGCCCAGCGCCTCCAGGCGAGCGGGGCTGGGCTCGGGGAGCAGTGGCCCGGTGGTGTCCAGGGGCGGGCCCCTCCAGCCAGTGGGCCAGTCAGTCCGGGAGGGTGGAACGGGCAGGGCCGGGTGAGTGTGGGGGAGGACGGGGCCAGGGCGAGGGGCCCCGCGGCAGGGCGGCGCTGCTGTCCCTGGTCCCGAGGCAGCTCCTTTCCCCGGGGGCCGCGGTACCCAGTTGTCTGGTCCCACTGAGAGACCACTGCCCGTGGGGGCCCGTGCCGGCAGCCATCACCCTCCCGGGCTGTGTCCCTGTGACGGCAGGTGCCCCCCCCGCAAGGTGTCCTCCCAGGGCCGTGACCGTGCGCCCACGCCCCCAGGCCAGCATCGAGGCCTCCCGGGCGCTGGACGAGGTGTTCCAGGCCATCGAGCAGAAGAAGCTGCAGCTGGCCAGCTACCTGTGTGAGGACGCTCAGCAGCTCTCCCTGGAAGACACGTTCAGCACCATGAAGACCTTCCGGAACCTCTTCCTCCGCGCCCTGAAGGTGGGCCCGCAGCCCCTTGCGGACCTCAGGCGGGACGGCTGCCGAGGGCTGGGGTCACGGGGCTCCGTGTCGGTCCCGCGCAGGACAACAAGGACCGGAAGGAGCAGGCGGCCAAGGCGGAGAGGAGGAAGCAGCAGCTGGCCGAGGAGGAGGCGTGCAGGCCGCGGGGCGAGGATGGGAAGCCCGGTGAGGCCAGGCGCCGGCCGGGGGCCCGGGGAGCCCCCGCGGGGCCGCGCCTGCATCTGGCCCACGCTCCTCCCTGCCCTGGAGACCCGGCGGCACCTCCCACGCCTCCAGGCTCCAGGTCCCCTGGGCGGGCTCGGGGGGCCCCACAAGCCGCGTCTCTGAGGGTCCCTGGGGCTTCTCAGTCAGGAGGGGAGTCGGGAAGCAGGAGGACGTGTGTGTCATCGATGCCCTGCTGGCCGACATCAGGAAGGGTTTCCAGCTGCGCAAGACGGCCCGTGGCCGAGGGGACGCGGAGGGGGGCAGCAAGGCGGCTGCCGGAGACCCCCTGAGGGACAAGGCGCCTGGTGAGACCCTCTCCCACCTCTTCATCGCCATTTCCCACCCTCCTCGCTGCCCGGAGCCTCCCCTCCTGCAGGAAGCCCTCATCTCCCTTGCCGTGGGAGGTGGGGCCAGAGGAGCGGCTCACCCTTCTGGTGCTGGGGTGTCTCTGCCACGACAGAGAGCTCCCCGCGGGTGTGACAGCCCCCAGGCGGGCGGGAGAGATGGGCCAGCGGGCCTTTGACATCCGTCCCTGGGGCTCAGGGGTGCTGAGGGGGGCGGGGCGGGGCGCTGCACTCCATTCTGCGTGGCTGCCACAGGGGCTGAGGGACAGGGGTGAAGTAGGCCCACACCCCGGGGCGGACAGTGGATGCCGAGGGCTGTTCTCTGGGAACCCCCACCTGGAGGCCGCCAGGGACGCCTCCTGGGGCAGCGGGTGCTGCGGAACGGGGACGTTCCGGTAGAAGCAGATACGGAGGGAGGCCCCCCGCTCCAGCACACCCTAAGTGGGGGCGCCATCGGGCTGGCCTGGGAGTTGGGCCCCACCCTCAGCTGCCCTGTCCTGTGTCCACAGTGGCCACCAGAGACCCTGCAGGAGACACCAGCCACCCCACCTCTGAGCCCCACGGCAGGGACCGCGTGGATGCCACGGCCCCCGGCCCGCAGCCCACTGCTGACCCATCGGAGGAGGAGGGGCCCGGGCCCCTGGAGAGGCGTTCTTCCTGGTACACCGACGCCAGCGATTTCCTGGCCGCAGAGGACCCCCAGGCCCCCCAGCCCTCTGCGGGGGCCTGGCCGGTGGTGCTGGGAGGGGCTCAGGCCCTAAAGCCTCTCAGGCTCTCTGGTGACAAGCCCCCCGGGGCCACGGGGTCGAGCCAAGATGCTGAAGACGCCGCAGGCCCTCGGGACGCCTGCCTGGCCGAGGCCGACAGCACCGTCCGCAGGCCGGAGGCTACAGGCACGCGTGGCCACGGTGCCACAGGCCCCGGCGTGGCTGGGGACGGGGACGGGGACGGGGACCAGGAGGACACAGCCCCGGATTCTGCACTGGACACGTCCTTGGACAGATCCTTCTCGGAGGACGCAGCGATGGATTCCTCAGGGTCTGGCACCCTCCCCAGGACCCGGGAGCGAGCCTCGAAGGGGACGGGCAAGCGAAGGAAGAAGCGCCCCTCGAGGAACCAGGAAGGTAACTTGGGGCTCCCCTCCCATCATCCTTTGTGCCCCGGAAGCAGGGCACCTGGGCGGGCAGGTCACACAGGGCCTGGGGGCACTGGCACGGGGTCAGAGCTCATCCGTCCCACGCCAGAGCCCTGAGTCTCTCTCTGCAGCGGGCGAGTGGCCCTCTTCCCCCCCCCACCCCCCCCCAGAGCGTCCCCACGGCCTGGGGGAAAGAGGCCACGGCCCCACCTTCCGCGGGCGGGAAGGGCGACTGTGGGGCCGCTGCCGAGTGGCCGTGCCCCTGGCCCACTGGCAACCACTTCTCGCGACCTCAGGCAGGGAGTAGCAGGTGGGGCCGTCAGCCAGGGGCCGCCTGAGGCCCGGCCGTGTTTGGCTCGGCATCCAGCTCCCAGCTCAGGGTGGGTCAGGAATAAGCCGTTGAGTGCGTTTCTCTTATTTGGAAGCAGAGGTTGCCCCTGACTCTGACGATAATAAAACAAAAAGACTCTGTGTGATTCAGTGAGGTACGTACCCCGCCTGGTGCCTGCACTAACGGTGAGCAGAGGCGGGGCCTGGGCCCTGCCGCTCCTGGACGCTAACCCGCTCCCTGCAGCCCCCCCGCCCCCGCCCCCCCCCCCAGGCCTGACAGCAAGCCCCCCTGCCTCCTCTGCCGCTGGTGGTGGGACCTGCCAGCCCTCCGCCTCGCCCCCCCTCTCGGGAAGGGCGGGAGCCATGCCTCGCTTAGCTGGTGTCCCCGCTGCGGCCGGGTGCGACCTCAGAGCTGTGCGCCCAGCAGAGGGGCCTCAAGAGGGCGGGGTGGACGAGACCAAGTCGGGTGCCCTCCGGGGAGCAGGGCCGCTGGGTCCCTGTCCCGACCAGCCTAGCTGACCATGGGGTTTACTGACTCCCAGCCTCCGGGTGAGACCCTCCACAGGGCACACCCCAGCCCTCCTCCGGCCCTGGTCTGGCCACACGTCCTCCTGGGGGGCAGTGAGTGACGGGCTCTCTCCAGGGAGCGGGCGGGCCTCCCCTCCCTGGCCAGGTCCTGGAGGCCATGAATGGGTCGATAGGCACCTCCTGGGTCGACAGCACCAGGACCCCCGGGTACGGGCAGGACCGTCCGTGTCTCTGATGTGGCCCAGCAGGCTCACAGACGCAGACGGACAGGCCTGGGGTCCCCGCTGCGCTCTGGACTGTGTCAGTGGGTGCCGGTCTTGTGTGCCACGATAGGGGGGGGCCGTCTGGTTCTCCCCACACCTGTAGCCTTGCTGGGGCCGGCTCAGCTCCCAGCTCTGGGGCTTAGGCCTCAGCTGGCGCCCAGAGGAAGCAAGGGCAGGAGTGAAGTCAGGGGCTCCCGTCTTTACGGTTTATCCTCACTGTCGGGGACAGCCTTCTGCCTGTCTCCTCCCAGGGTTACTTTCTGAGCTGGGCTGGCGTGTCCTTTACGAGCCGGGTCCGCCCCCGCTGCCGGCCCCAGGTGTAGGGGACAAGTGGGCCGTGTGGTCCGTGGGTTGGGGGCCTGCGGCCACATGTGCCCACTGCCCAGTGAAAGGCCAGGGTGCTCCCTCTGCTGCCACACAGCCCTCCACAGGTCCCCCCGTCCCCGGGGGGGGGGGGGGGGGGGGGCGGGGACAGGAGGCAGGAATCCCAGCCTCCTCATCTCCTCGAGATTTTATTTGCAAAAACGTCAACCCGACAGGAAGTTTGCAAGATCATAATGAACACCGCCCACCCTTCACCCCGAAATGGCAAAATCTTGCAAAAAATAGCAAAGTTATCAGCATTTGCTGCCAACTTTGAGCATTGCTCTCAACTTTATGAAACAATTTGAAAGTTCTAGACTTTCAAACGCTTGGCCCCTGAACCTGACCTCAGGGGTCTCCTGAGAGCAAGGCTCTTCTCCCCACCCCCCCACCCCCCCCAGGACGAGTCAGGGTCTGTCCTGTGCAGCCCCAGGCAGGTGTCCCCAGGCAGGCCTGTCACACTGTTCACAGTTATTTGGACTTTTTGGAAATGAGGTCCTACCCAGGACCAGGCATCCAGCCTCGGTCTGTCTTGTGTGGCTCTGGGATTGTGGTTGTGGAAGACACCTTCACTCCAGGTGTTTCCCCTTGCCCCCAGCCCACCTGGTTCCCGATGGTGTTTGGGCAGGAATTCTGCACACGGGACGTGGGTCCCCACGCCGACCCCCAGCACCCCAGGAGAGCTCGGGGCCATTTGCCCTGTGGTCAGTGACCTTCACATCAATTATCTGGTTAAGGTGGTGATTTTGAGAGACCCCTGCTGTGCGGTGCCAGGGGCGCCCCCTGCCCCTGGCCCTGTGTCCTGGCACCCCGCAGTGGGGCTGGGATAGAAACCATGCTCTGAATGACTTTTTTCTTAAGATTTTTTTTTTAACTTTTTAATGTTTATTTTTGAGAGAGAGAGAGAGAGCGTGAGCGACTGGGGGAGGGGCAGAGAGAGAGGGAGACCCAGAATCCGAAGCAGGCGCCCGGCTCCGAGCTGTCGGCACAGAGCCCGGTGTGGGGCTCGAACCCACGAGCTGTCAGAGCGTGACCTGAGCTGAAGTCGGGCCCTTAACCGGCTGAGCCGCCCGGGCGCCCCTTTCTTGAGATTATTTTTTTAATGTTTATTATTGAGCCAGAGAGAGAGAGAGAGCGCTCGCGTGCGTGCATGGGAGAGGAGCAGAGGGAGAGAGGGAGAGAGGATCCCAAGCAGGCTCTGAGCTGTCATAACAGATCATGACCTGAGCCCAAATCAACAGTCGGACTCCTGAGCCGCCCAGGCGCTCCACTTTGAATGACTTCCGACCTTTCTGCCCCGTCTTTCTCCAGCATGCTCCCCAAACCCAAGTCTGCTGCAGACGCTCGGGGGGCCTGGGACGGGCCTGGCTCTGGTGTGGCCGGGGTGGGGGGAGGGGAGTCGGGCAGGGTGCCACGAGAGGGCCCCTGGACCAGAGGGCTTTAGTGGGCCGGGGACCTTGCAGGGCCAGTTGGGGGGGCATGCAGGTGGCAGGAACTGTCCAGGTGGGGACAGCGTAAGGGAGCAGGAGGGACACCGCTGGGGAAGCGCCGGGAGAGACAGCGGTGCCGGGGATCGGTGAGGGCCGACCGTGTGCTACGGGCCCAGATCCGGCCTGGACGGGTGGGCAGGAGCCAGCTGGCTGGGGGGCATCCCAGCATCTTGCACCCGGAAGAGTCCTGCTGTGCAGGGGCGAGGGCCCAGGGTCAGAGCGGACCCAGAGACAGTAGGCCCACCGGGCAGTGGTGATGGGACAGCAGGAGCCTGGGGACCCCGACGCAGGTGCCTCGGCGCTGTCCCCGGCAGGTCTGCTCCTAATGATGCTTTCCTCTCGCCCCCCACAGGCCTCGGCCGTAAGCCCAAAGCCAAGTGAGCGTGCCCGCTGCCGGCCTCCACACAGCCGTGGGCCGCCGGACGTGCGGTTGAGCGGGGCTCCTCCGGGGCCAGGCTGGGACTGGGCCCCTGGGAAACCAAAACTCTGTGCCTTACCCTCCGGGGCCGTGGGCCTCCCGGAGCTTCCTGGGGCTGTTCTGGCCGAGACCCCAGCAGGCACCAGAGCCCAGCCCCCCGCACGCCCCAGCTCCCTCGTGGTCTGCTTGCCGAATGCCGATGCCCACGCCGGCGCCCGCATGCTCCCCAGCACCCGCCCGCAGGGGTGAGGGGCAGTGGCTGTGTCCCCAGGGCACCTTGAAGCTTGCGCCCTGCCCTCCGGCCACCTGGTGCCCAGATGCTTCTGGAGACAGGCCCTGGCGGACCTCTCCCTGCAGAGCCGTGGGAGCCCCCGCCCCCGCCCGCTGCCTCCTTACCGAGCCTCGGTCCCCCGCTCCCCGCTCTGCCCCCCCAACCTGCTTCGCCAGGCCGGAGCAGAGAGTGTTTTTTCACTGAAATAGGGTTGTTCATGCATTCCTGCTGTCCTGCGGTAGCTGAGTTGGGTACAGGTGGGTGGGAGGACCCTGGGGCCTCGGGTAGGGGCAGGCTGGCCAGCATTGCCACAGATACGCCATGGTGCCCCTACTCGGCAGACAGGATCCACACCGGGCACACCCAGCCCTGGGGGCGGGAGGGCATCTGTTCTCGCCGCCCCCGCCAAGCCCTCGCCACCCTGTCGACAGAGTGACCCAGCCTGCAGCCGCTGCTGCCTCCGGCGGGGTCGGGCACGCCCTCCAGCGGGGTCGGGCACGCCCCCCGCCGGCCGAGAGGAGACCAGGGCCCACCCCGGGAGGGCCAGCCTGCCCGCGCCCCCACACCCGCCCCAGGTGTGCCCTGCCACCCAGGCTGGCATCTGGAGAGCCTCAGACCAATAAACAATAAAGAGCAGAGCCAGCCCATCGAGGGCCACGTGGTTTCAAGAAGCTGCGGGAGAACGTGCAGGGGCTGGACGGTGCCCGGAGGGGTCTGCCCTCCAGCAGCTGTGATGCGCTGGGGGGAGGGGGGGGGTGGGCGGGCCGGCGTCCACAGGGCACCCAGAGTGGCCCGAGCAGATGGTAAACACCACTGAGGGCGGGTGAGGCGAGCAGGGCTCTTGGGGGCAGAATTCATGTACACATGGCTCACCCGCTGTGGGTGTGTAATTCAGTGACTTTTCAGCAGATGCACGAGACGTTCAAGCACCAAGATCCTATTCTAGAATATTCCACCATCCCCCAAAAGTTCTCTTAGCGCTCACTCCGCATCCCCCCTCTCCCAGCCCCCAAATCTGCTTTCTGTCTCGTGGATTTGCTTTCTGTGGACCATTCGTATGAACGGAATCCCAATACGTGGCCTTCTGTGACTGCTACGCTCCACATGGCGTGCTCTCGAGACTTCTCCGTGTCGTAGCGTGTGTTGGGACAACACCCCTTTTTCTGGCTGAGTAACACCCCGCCGTCTGGGGGGGCCTCGCCCTGCTCCCCCTTCGTGTGCACGACCCCGCGTTCCGGCGCGAAGCGTTTGCGCGTATCCGCACGCCTGTGTTTGCGCCTACGCGCGCGCTCGTTAGGCTGGGGCTACGTGTCCGACGTTTTAGGAAACTGCGGCCCGCCCTCTTCGCCCCTGCCGCATACTGTCTTCACCCCTGCCGTGCAGTCTTGCGCTCAAGGGTACAAGCGTCCTGCAGGCATCTGTGCTGTCTGCGTCCTGGACCACCGTGTATGATGTGGTTCCAGGGTGCCGTGTGGCCCCCGGATGATGGAAACCCCATGTGGCTGAGCCCGAGGTCACACGGTGAGGCCCCCGAGCTTGCTGACTTGTTCCTCCACCACCCTGGTGACAGGCCCACTGTGCACAGGCCACGGCAGAGGGGATGTGTTCTAATTCAGGCAGGGCCGTGTGACCGGCAGGGCCCCAGCTGTTGGGCCAGGACAGGGCTGTTTATAGAAAAGCCCAACCCCGCCCCCTCCCACCAGGCCCTCTGGCTATTTATAGACCGGGCTTGGGGGAGTCGGTGCCCCTGCCGGACAGGGTTTGGCCCTGCAGACCCCGTGTGAGCCCCCACGCTGTCCCCACTGAGCCCCAGTCTCCCCCAGGAAGGGCTCCAAGCTAGCACCCCCCTTCAGCAGAGAGAAACATCCCCATCTGATGAGACTCGCACATCCCCCTCCCCTCCGTGGCTCCTGTGGCCGTTGGGAAGGCTGGGCTCCTTCTGCAAATGCAAACAACCCTTCCTGCCTTCTGGGTCCCTTCTACTACAACCATGCCTTTCCGACTTTTCCGTGTCTACACAGCCAATTCCCCTCCCAGCCCCCACTCCCAGAAACACCCAAGCCCCCTGCCACAGCCCCTCCAGGCTGCCCGAGGCCTTGGGCCCCACCCTCAGCCTGCTCTGCCTGGCCTTCCAGAAGGCAGCCCGCCTGCCCCTGCGCTGCCAGCCGGGGCAGAGGGGGGCTGTCGCCCAGGGGGGCCAAGGACGGGAGGCCTGCCCCTCGCACCCCACTTGTACCTGCACCCTGGTGTTTGCCCCACAGCAACTCCGGGAGGAGGAACCGCCGGTGTCCCCGTGTGAGAGAAGAGGGTCTGGGCCGCGGAGGGATCCCAGCCAGGACCCCAGCAGGGGGTGGGCCGAGGAGGGGACAAACGAGGGGCAGGTTGGCAGTGCAGTCGTGAGCTGGGACTCTCTGTGAGTGACTGTGTGGCAGCCAGAGTCTGCTCTCTCTTCCTCCATGGGAGCTCTGGTCCCCCCGCCAGAATCCACGGAGCCCGGCGCTCCCTGAGCCCTGGCCACAGGTTAGTTGCTGGGCTCTGGGGGCCTCTGTACTGAGACTGCCCCCCCCCCCCCCCCCGCCGCCCCCAGAGGGAACAGGGTGAGAGGCTAACAGCGTGCTCCTGCCCCCCCCTCCCAGGGTGCATCCCTGGCCCCATCTCCCACTGGGGTGAGCCATGCCCAAACCCGAGTCCACTCAGGATGTGGCGCGTTCCCGGGAGGCCACGTAGGGCACCCAGCTGGGAGCGCGGGAGCCCAGCAATGGGATGCAAATCCCGTCTGGAAACCCAGTCCCTGCACAGGCTGGGCCAGGAAAGGTGTCTCGAGTGGAGCCTCTCGGAGACCCTGGCCGTGTGGGGGTTGGCCAGCATCCCTGGCTGTTTCTCGGCTGGCCAGGTGACCCTACCATCGCGGGTCCTGTGTCCCTGGACTCTCGGGCCCTGCGGACCAGAGGCAGCACAGCCCGAGTGGGGCCTGTCTGCCCCGTGCTGGACGCCAAGCCCCTGAGAGCATGCGTGGGTGTGCTGGGGGAGGGGACAGCCGCGCGCTCTCTCTTTGGCCACCAGAGTGCGCGCTTGGGTCCAGGGACCCAGGTTCACCTCAGGGCAGGTGCGCTGCAAGCCCCCAAGATGCAGCCCCCCCCCCAGGTGCGGTGTGAGGACACGGCTCCCCTTTTACAAGCCGCACCCCCACCCTGGAGAGGGCCCCCCAGAGTCGCTAAAGCCCTGAGGTCGGAGGCTGGTGGGGAGCCGGTGGGAGGGCTCCCCAGGCCCCGCTCGGAGCCGGGAGCGCAGATGTCCCCATCCGCCTTCCCGAGGGAGAAACCAGGACCGCGCAGCGCTCTCGCGGTCGTTGTGCCCCCACCTCCATGAGTAAGCGTCCGCGGCCCAACTCGGCTCCCCGGTGGTGGCTGGGCGGGCGGGGGGCGGGACCCGGCGGCCTGGAGGTCACCGAGAGGCGCCGCCGCCCCGGCCAGGCCCGCCCCCGGCCCGCCCCCTGCCCCGGGCCGGCTCCTTTTAATGGTGCGGCGGCCGGGCCCTCCCGTGGCCCAGCGCAGCCGAGGACCGCACCAGCATGTCGGGAACCCGAGCCTCCTCCAATGACCGGCCCCCCGGCTCGGGCGGCGTCAAGCGGGGGCGGCTGCAGCAGGAGGCGGCAGCCACCGGCTCCCGGGTGACCGTGGTGCTGGGCGCGCAGTGGGGGGACGAGGGCAAAGGCAAGGTGGTGGACCTGCTGGCCACGGACGCCGACATCATCAGCCGCTGCCAGGTGCGGGCCCCCCCCCCCCCCAGCACACCTCCCCCCCCACGCCCGGGGACCCTCTCCTCCCGCGCCCTGACCTGGCCACGCCTCCTAGATACCTTCCCTTCCTGGACACCCCGACCCTCGCACACGCACACACTCCCCCCCCCCCCGCCCCCTCCCCCAGGGACCGCCTCCCCCGCCCAGCCCCACCCCTTAAGGCCGGGGCCAGGGCAGAGCTATAAATACAAGTGCTGAGTTGGGGACACACGATCCTCATGGGGTGGGGTGGGGTGGCGCCCCCAGCTTCTGTCTGGTTTGAGACACCCTCCCTTCTCATCCCGTCTGGGTCTGGCACAGGGCCGGCCAGCGGGGTGGCCCTGGGGCATCAGCCAAGAGGAGGCAGAGGCAAGGGCGGGACAGGGGGCCAGGACCTGGAGGAAGAGGGACCAGGGGCAAGGAGGGTCCCGGCCAGACTCAGGGGGAAAGGGAGGGGCCACGGACGGCTGGCCAGGGTGACCCAGGGGCTGGCGGCGCCACCGGGAAGCCAGACACGGGCTCTGTCCCCAAGGGCCCCGGGTGGCCACTGCCAGCTATGGGCTCCCTCCGGGCCGCTCCCTCGGAGCCACTGCCCCTGTACCAGAGCGAGAGCCACGCTGCTGACCGGATAACTTAGAGCTCAGGGCACAGACGGGTGGGCTTTACGCTTCGTGCTTTGGCTCTGCTGCGGTTTGGAGCCATGCCCAGAAATGCTGCTCCATGTGGGGAGGGGACACCCCTGAGCTCCTCTGCCTGGTCCGTAGCCTTATCCCCTGGCCCCTGCCGGGAGGGCTCAGGCTGGGGCATGCCCCCGGGGAAAGGGTGAGCCCGACGCTTGGCTCTCGGCACACGCCAGCCGCTCTCTGTGCCCACTCCTGTGCCCTCCGGGCAGTGGGTTCCCGGAAGGTGCTTCCTGGGATCGTGAGAGGCCCCCACCCTCCGTGCCCTGAGCCTGGCCAGCGAACCCATTCCTGTCCCCCTGCTCCTGGGCACATGGCGCCACGGCCCTCCGTGTAACCTGCCGGCCCCAGTGAGCCTCACGCGTCTGTCTGTGGCCCGTCTCCCTCCTGAGGAGACTGGGGGCCTTTGTGGGCTCTCCTCGTCCTGGAAATGGTTCTGGAGTGGGGCCTCCCTGCTCTGCCACCTGGGTCAGCAGGCCAGGCCCTGCCCTCTCCCGTCCATCACTAGTAAGAGTCCCGGACGGGACCAGCCACGGGCAGAGCAGGCTGGCCCCCATCTGACTTCTCACACAGAGATCACCCGCGTCTCTGCCTGTAGGAGCCCCAGCGCCCCCACCCCACCCCCCTCCAGCCTCCTGACAAGCTGGGAAAGTGAGGCCCGGAGAAGTTGAGGAACGGGAATAAGCAGCACGCGTGGGCCCCCGCGTGTGCCACACACCCGTGGAGACGGCCCTGGCGTCCGGCTGCATGCTGAGGCACCAGCCTCTGCCCTGGGGAAGGCTGCCTCTCACTCAGGGTGCGAACGCATGAAGCCCAAAGTCACGGCCACCGGGTGCACAGAGCCACACGGAGCCGTGACCCCGGGAGCCAGGCAGCACGTGGGAGCGAGGGGCCCGGGGAAGCGGGCGGCGGGCACGTGCAGCGGGCAGAGCGGGCCGGGCCAGGAGTCCCGTCTGGGTGGCTGCCTGGAAGGGCTGAAGCCGGCCAGCCCCAGTGACCAGAAGGGTCACCTGGCCTGTCACTTGGGCCCGGGGCCGTCTTGCGGGGGGGCTGCTGACTGGCGCCACCCTGCCTCTGCTCGGCCGGGAAGCCCTCTGCGGCCCTCGTGGTCTGAGGCCGCCTGCACCCCCACCGCTGTCCTGTTTCTCTCCCACCCGTCGTGTGGGGCCCGTGGTCGGCGCCCCAGGACTCCCCCACGACCTTCCTTACTGTCCGGGGTCTCAGGCTTGGCTTCCTCCCGCGGCTGTTTTCCGTGCCACTTGAACGCTGAACAGACGCCTCGCGCCCGCCTCTGTGCCCTCCCAGCCTTCACGCCCCGGCCCCCGCAGTGCCTGGTCCGCGCCCAGCGTTCTGGGCTGGGGGTGCTGCTTTGGGTCCCCCGGGGCCTCCCTTTGCTCTTGGCGGGGCGGGCTCCCTCTGGACCGAGTGACAACAGCCCCGGGGGCCTCTGCTCTCTGTAGCAAGTTCACGTGTTCCCCCTGTGAGCTCTGCTGGCCCCTCCTACGAGCCCCCACACCTCCTCGAGACCTCCTCCGGGGTCCCTCTTTCAGCGTCCTTCCTGCTGCTTGATCCCACCCCCAGCCTGGACTCGGCCCCAGGCCCACAGAGCCAGGGGCTCCCGCTCAACCCTCCCTCCACCTCCCAAGTTACTTTGGTCAGAAGGCTGTGGGGCCCCCTGCCCAGGACCGCCAAGGTCAGGATTTAAAATTCCCTCCTTCCAGCTTCGGTGTAAACGGGGCTCCGTGTGTGACGTGCTCAGTACGAGCGAGGGTGCTGTGCTGGGTCTCTCGGTTTCCACTGGTCCGGCCAGTCACTTCCTGGGAAGGGCCGGGGGCCTCGAGCGGTGGTGGAAGGTCTGGTGTTGCACACGGTGGCCTCAGTGGTTGAGGGGCCACGCCCTGCGGCTTGTTGGTGCTCGGGGACCCCTCTCCCCGGGGGGGGTATCAGGAGACACCTCACCTCGAACCCCAGGCGGGCCAGGGCCCTCCCCAGGGACGGGGGCCGGGAGCGCCCGGGGTTGCTTCCAGAAGCGGGCCTCCCCTGCAAGTCTGCATCCTCTGACGGCACTGACCACCCAGCGGCGGCTCTGGAGGGCCACCCCCCCAGGTTACACAGCCCCCTCTGGCCCCGGCAGGTGAGGCCTGCCTACCCACCTGGAGCCCAGGACCTCCCTCCTCCCAGCCCCCACCCGGAGCCTCACTGAGCAGAGGGCGACTCTTTGTTCGGGTTGAATGAGTGAACGAGTGAAGGAGCTTGCCTGCGGCAGGCAGACAGAGACGGGGTGAAGCTGCGCACAGGAGGGTGAACCGGGTTTCTCCCCCACGGGCGGGGCTGCGGCCGCCAGCGTCTCCCCCTGAGGGCC
Source organism: Panthera leo (assembly GCF_018350215.1). Classification (NCBI taxonomy): domain Eukaryota; kingdom Metazoa; phylum Chordata; class Mammalia; order Carnivora; family Felidae; genus Panthera; species Panthera leo. The sequence goes on from NC_056684.1 coordinate 145,473,524, forward strand.
GGCCCCTTGCCATGTGTCATGCAGGAGCCTGATAAAACCTGGCTCTGCAGCCCAGGACCCAGACCCACACCCAAGCGGACCCCAAGCACTCTGGGGGCAGGCCGGGAGGGGCCCCGCAGCCTCTGAGGAGCTGCCCCCACCCCCACCCGCCCCTGCTCACCTCCCTGCTCACTCCCTCCCTTTGTCCACTTGTCGGGCACCTGGACCAGGGCTGGGGACCGACAGGGGCGGAGCCCGTCCAGAGTGAGCCGGACTGGGAGGCAGGCTCTGGCTGCAGGGATGGGGGCGAGGCTGTGTGAGAAACACAATGAGGGACGTCGGCAGGGAGAAGAGGCCTGGGGCCCTCAATGCTGATGATGGCGGGGGCCGGGAGGAGGGGGCTGCATCGCAGGGCAGACGGCCAGGCTGGTGCCTCCCCAGGAACCGGGGCTGAGGGGTCACTGTGGCCAAACGAGCCGTCCAGAGCAGCGTGGGGACCCGGGTAGCTGGGGGTTCAGAGAGAACGGGAGGAGTGGTGGCTGAGCAGGTCGTAGGGGTCGGGCCCTGGCAGGTCAGAGGTCAGCGGGGTGCTGGGGCCAAGGGCTGGCGAAAGGGGGCAGGGATGGGGACGGATGCTGGACGGCAGCGGTACACGTGTGGGTGACAAGTCCCCCTCCATAGGGCGGCCACGCGGAGCCCCGTGGGTGTGGACTGTCGCGGCCAGGAGGGGTGCGGAGAGGCACCGGCGGCCGGGCAGGGGTGGTGTGGGAGAAGGAGCAGCCACAGCGCCGGGGGTGGGGGTGACGTCCCAGGAGCATCCTCTCCCCTTCACACTGCCCCCCCCCGTACGCTCCCAGCCCCCCCCCCCCCCGTTGCCTCCGAGGAGGTGACATCCCTGAACAGCAGATGGTCCCTCTGATCCGGCAGAGCCCGCCCCTCAGCGTTCCCAAGGCCCGGGGGCGCCAGACCAGACTTGGGCACCGGGGCCTGCTCTTCAAAGGGCACGGCTGCCCGCCCAGGGGAGCTGCAGAGGCAGGTCCGTCAGGCCCGGAAATGGCCCCCAGGGGGGCTCAGGGGGTCAGCGGGGGCCTCCTGGAGGGAGGGGCCGAGGGCGCCAGGAAAATGGCTCCCACGGGCTCTCTGTCCCCCAGGTTCGGGGGCCTGGTGGGGACCCGGTGCGGGCTCTCAGGGCTGCACAGCCTTGAGATGCCAAGGAGGGTGGCGGAGGGCACACGGGGCGGGGCCCGCTCTCTAGATGGGGCAGGAGAGGGGTCTGCGCTGTACGGCCCACGGCCGCCACTCGCACTCTAAGCCCAGGCGGCCCCGTGGAGAGGCTCCCTGCGGGGCCTGGGCCCCGCCTTTGCTGGGCTCCTGCAGGGATGGGAAGGTCAGATCTGGCCAGACTCCCTAGCGGGCCAGCCGTGGCCTTGGTTCTGCTCCTGTGTCCAGGAGTGAGAAAGCCCCCCTTTCTTAGATCTCTTCCTCCAGGGAGGCAGCTGGCAGGGGTGTCCAGGAGTGACCAGACAGGCTGGGCGGGGGCAGTGGGACCGGAGCTCTGCCCGACCTGAGGCTCGAGCACAGAGGGAGGACCCGGAGGCAGGCAGAGCCCCCTAAGGCCGCCCCGAGCCCTGCCTCTGTGCCCAGCTCCCACCTGACTGGCCAGCCCCCCAGGGGCACAAGGAAGGGTGAGGCCAGCTTCAGGCAGTGGAGTCGAGGTCTGGGAATCCCACCCCCCACCCCGGCCACCCTGAGGTTCGGAGTGGTCCTCGCTCACCCCCCCAGGGCAGAACCTGCCCCCTGGGACAGGGAGGCCGAGAGGGGCCGCCCAAGAGGCAGTCCCCACGGAGGCGGCCAGGCCGGCCACGTGTCCTCACTCGTCTCGCTGGACCCTAGACAAGCTCCTCCCTCCAAGCGGTTTTCCAAACCCGGCCGTAGTGTGTGGGGCTGCACCCTCAGCCCGACGGCCCCCTGGCCCACCCATCCTGGGGCCTGCGGACTACAGACGGCGCCTGGGCCACCACCTGAGGAGGGCAGGTGGGGTGTTCCTGCCCCGACCTCACCAGCGGCCTGCATGTGACCTGGGGGAGGACAGACCGGGGCAGCTCTGGGACAGTCCCCCTGGAGCTCTCAGAAACAGGCCCCGGGCGCGGCCTCCTGGGGCTAGCTTCTGCCCCCGGGAGAGGACTATGGCCTGACGCCTGGGCCCTGCAGCTGGCAGCAGTCACCTGACGCCCACTGGCCCACGACGGCCTGTGCCTGTTCCTAGGTACCCGTGTTTACCGCAAACAAAGGTGGGGGTGTGCGTGAGGAGCTTCTGTGTGTGTGTGTGTGTGTGTGTGTGTGTGTGTGTGTGTGTGTGTGTCCTGGGGCCAGCTGACCCTGGTGCTGGGCACGGGGAGAGTGGGGAGGGAGGGGGGGTGTCTGGGCCCAGCTGGGGCAGGCAGGAAGCGGCCACGGGGGGGCAGGCGTCTGCAGAGAGGCAGTGGGGCCTGCGTCCAGCCCAGCCTGGATCCTGCTGCGGTCACTTCTCTGGGGACCTCAGTGGCCCCATCTGCCAGTGGAGACCACACCCCCGGGCGCCCCTCCTGTGGCGGCAGTTGTGACGGGGCATGAACGTCCAGTGCGCGTAGACGTGTGCAGGGGCCTGTGTGAGGGGTCGGTGCCGAGGCCGGGGCAGAGCAAGGACGGCGTGTGCCTCTGGGGCCAAGCCCTCCGCCCCCGCGCCCCTCCCCCACCACCAGCCCGCCAGCATCTGCTGTCTTCATGCCCCTTCCCTGTCTCCTCTGGAGCAGCCCACCCGGGTCACCTCCCAGCACCGTGTCTGTCCTGAGCCCCCTGCGGCCTGGTGTTGTCCTCCTGCCCTTGCGCCTGGGACACCCCCCTGGGCTCCCAGGCCCCCACCGCCCCTTCACCCTTCTTGTCTGCTCCCCACAGGGCAGCCCATCCCTTTCCACCATCATTTGCCGGGAGCCTGCGGTCCGTTCCCACAGCCACCGGCCTTCAAGTCCCAGGGCAGCTCGGCCCCTGCCGGCCTCAGAGCACCTGGGGACACGGCCCGGTCCTGGGTCGTGGTGACCCCAGGGGTCTGTTAGAGAGGGTCCTCCACACCGTGTCCGGGCAGCAGCAGACCCAGAAAGACTGTCCACATGCACTAAATAAGCGGGGTGCTGGGGAGCCGGGGGGGCCCCACGTGGAACTGCTTTCTCGCAGGGCCGTGTGGGACAGTCGGTACAGCTCACAGGGGTGAGTGGGGGTGGAGGGCGCGTGGGAGTCCGGGAGATGCGCTAGGGCACTGATGCATGATGGGAGGCGCAGGAGGGAAAGCTTCTGGCCTGGGGGGTCTCCAGTGTCTGCCCCTCGCTGCCCCCAGGCTCCCGGCCGTGCCCCCCACCCCCCACCCTGGGCTGTGTGTGGAGGGACTGGAAGGAGCAGGTACTCTTGGTAGGCAGGTGGGGGGAGGGGGCTGCTGGCATCCAGACCCGCCTGGGGCGGGCAAGACCATGGCCCCCGCCCCCCCCCCCCTTCGCAAGGCTGGAGCACAGCGGGCCGGCAGGGAGAGGCCCGATGGATAAGCCTGTGTTTCTGTGGAGATTAGGGCAGGAAGGCGGGTAAGGCGGGGCACCGGCCAGCAGGCTTCCCGCCCCAGGGGCCGCCGGGGTGCCCACAGTGCCCTCTGCTGGTGGGAACAGGAGGCTGGGCCTCCCTCCTGGGGCTTGGCCTCCCCTGGCTTGGCCACCCACCCCAGCCAGTCCGAGCCCACCGTCACCTGGGTGTCCCCAGAACGGGGCTGGCCTCGGAATTGTTTTTTCCTTTTCATTCTTCGATGGGAGGCACAGGCCGAAAGGGCGGGAAGGGAGGGGCCCCTGCTAAGGGGGTGGGAGCAGTGGCCCTGCTGACCAATGACTGCACCTGTGCCTCACCCAGCCCCGGAGGTGGGCACCAGGGTCCGCCACCGCAGAGCTCGACTGTGGGGGCCTGTCTGGGTTTGCGCTTCCTGGGAGGGTTGGCCCCTCATTCCCGCATCAGAGGAGGGACCCCCAGAGAGGGTCACAGGTGGGGCGGAGTTATAAGCACCTCTGGGCGACCTCTGCCAAGCCAGCTGGCAGGCCCTCCCAGGGAAGGGCCAAGCCCTGAGGCTCCCGCACATTCAGCCGGGTCTCTGTTCCCAGGGCGGAAACAACGCGGGCCACACGGTGGTGGTGGACGGCAGGGAGTACGACTTCCACCTGCTGCCCAGCGGCATCATCAACACCAAGGCCGTGTCCTTCATCGGTGAGTGTCCGCCGTGCCCAGCCGCCAGCCTGGGGTCCCGAGTGTGCCGGCAAGATGGGCCCGGGGTGCCACGTGGGGCTGGGCCAGACGGAGAGGGGGTGACGGGAGGCCCGTCCGGGCCGCAGGGACCAGCACGTTTGCGACTGTGGGCGTGAACGTGAGCGTCTGCACGCCTGCACGTGTGTGAGTGTGAGAGCAAGTGTGCCGTGTGGATGGGGACGTGCACGTGTGCAGGCAAGCGTGTGTGCGCGTTCGTGGAGGCCCAGCCTCCTCACCACCCGTTCCCCACAGCACGGCTCGCCCTCAGGGCCGGGACCTTCGCGGCCCTTCCAGGACTGTGGGGTCTCCCGCTCTGTGTCTCTTTGTCTCTGTGTGCCTCTCTTTCTCTCCCCGCCCTCCCGGCCACTGGGCTGGACTGCCTGTCCTGCCCTCAGCTCTTAGCCTGAGCCCCCCTGCCCCGGCCAGGCCCCCCGGGACGCCCTCCCACGGTGTCCAGGACTTTTCCTCCGGCTCCTTCCATGACTTAGCAGGACCTCACTGGTGACGTATCCGCCCCTCCCCGGTTGGGAAGTGAAGTCTGCAGCTGCGTGTGAGCCCAGTGAGGGCACAGTGTCGGGGAAAAGAAGGAACGTGTGGGCTGAGGGGCTGTGTGTGGTCAGGCGAGGCTGGGCAGAGGAGAGGGCTGCAGGACTGCCGACTCGGGTGCCCTGCAGGGGCCGAGGACAGCCCGGGGACAACCCGCAGGCTGAGGCCCTGCTGCAGCCAGGCCCCGGGCCCCACTTGGCGGGAAGCAAGGCCAAGGAGGCACTGCTTCATCGGAGGAGCTCTGCCTGCCGCAGAGGAGCTGGGGCGGGCGGGGGCCAGCAGCCGGAGCCCAGGCTGGGTGGTCACCGGGCAGCACGGCAGGGCTCAGCCCAGCCACCGGCGTGCTTCGGCAGGGGCAGAACGTGCCAGAGCTCACACAGCTGCCCCTCAGCTTGCGACATTGCCTGGGCCCCTGCCACGCGGTCATCTCAGGACGCCGTGGCATTTAGGTGACCTTTTGTACCGGGCACGGACCGCATAGTCTCGGAGCCACTCCCATCTGGACCTGTGTCCCGTCTCCCTTGGCCGAGCCCGTGCCACCGCCAGCCCTGGCGGGGACCGGGGCAGGAGGGGTTCCTCATGGGAAGGCAGCAGGTGCCCCAGCCCCACTGCCTCTGGTCTAAGAGGAAAGGGCTTGCGTTTCACGTCGGACCCCACACCAACGCGCCATGTGACCTGGGGCCAGCCACCTTCCTACTCTGGGCCTCGGTCCCTGCCCGTGTAAAGCATGTATGTGGATCCCACTCCAGCGTCGTATGGCTAGGGAAGGCTCGGCTCCCCGGAGGCCCCGGTCGGGTCCGGGCACGGTTGGGGCTGCATTTCTCCCGCTTTTCCGCTGCTCAAATCAACCCTGGCAGCTTTACTGAAGTGTAATCTACGTGCTGTGAAATTCACCACAGTTGCGCAGCCCACCACAACTCAGCCCTAGGACGCTGTCATCACTCCAAGAGGCTCCCTCACGCCCCTGGCTGGAGCCCTGCCCCCGCCACAGCCACCACTAAACGCTGTCCGTCCCTGTAAACGCTCCGTGCTGGCTTTTGTCTTGCTCGGGCCCTGTTGTCTCTACCGTGATAAATACGTAGAACGTAAGCTTCCCCTCTTGGCCACCTTCAGGCACAGGGCTCAGCGCACGAAGCACGTGTACACTGTAGCGCACCCACCGCCATGGTCCGTTTCCAGAACTTTCCATCTTCCCAGCCTGAGGCTCTGTCCCCATTAAACATTCACCCCCAGCCCCTGGCACCCCCTTTTACTTTCTGTCTCTGCGAATCTGACTCCTCTGGGGACGTCGTGTGAGTGGCCACACTGTGTGGGTCCTTTGGGGACTGGGCTGTTGCACTCGGCGTCGTGTCCCCGCGGTCCGCGTGCGTAGCAGGTCCGAACGTCCTCCCTTCGTACGGCTGCGCAGGCTCCCAGCGCGGCCAGAGCCCGGCTTCGCGAACACGGCCGCTGGGAGCGTGAGCGCGCACGCTTGATGACGCTCTCACCCCACTTGCCGTGAGCGCGCACGCTTGATGACGCTCTCACCGAATTCGCCAGGGTCTGCCATTCAATCCAGTCTCCTGTCGTGTGTTGCAGGCAATGGGGTGGTCGTCCACTTACCCGGCTTGTTTGAAGAAGCAGAAAAGAATGAGAAGAAAGGTGGGTCCGCGTCCCCACGCGCTCACCCTGGCCCGGCTCTGGGGTGGGGGGCTCCCCGACCCGGCCGGGCCCCCACCCGCCTCCTGCTGGCCTTGCACCTGCAGAAAGCCGGACTTCGCTCCAGGACGCACAGAGCAGGGCGGCCTAAGGCCCCAAATTGGCTGTGGGCCCCAGTGTTTGTAAGGTGCTTTCACGACACGGGGGACAGGTGGCCCTGGAGCGTCACATCCAGGAAGTCAGGGAAGGGCCCTGGGACCTGGAGTTTGCTGGAGCCCCCCAGCCAGGACTGGGGACCGCTGGGCCCGCCACGCCTGCAGGCAAGGATGTGGTTTCCGGAGGCAGGAGGCAGAGAGGGGCTAGAGCGAGGCCACCGGCCAGGTGTCTGGGCAACTGCGCCCCGTGACTGTTGTCTAGAGGCCGCAGCCCTGAGACCCTGATGGGGTCCGAGGAGGAAGCGTGCCTCGGCCTCAGGGCTCGAGTTCAGGGCAGGAGCCAGAAGAGTCAACGGGAACCTGACCCTGGGCCGTGAGCAGCAAGAAGTGACAGGACGGAGGCCCCGCAGGGAGATGTGGGGGGCGTCCCGGGTGGGGCGGGAGATTCCGGGGCCCTCGGCGGGGAGAGAGGCCAGGAGGGGAGGGCACACCCTTGGTGACCTCTGTGGACTCGCCCTGGGAGGGAGCTGGGCCAGCTGCCCCTGAGGGCTGACCGCCTGCCCGGTGGCCGCAGGTCTGAAGGACTGGGAGAAAAGGCTCATCATCTCTGACCGCGCCCACCTGGGTAAGCTCCACCCACCTGCCACGTGAGCGATGACGCGGCCGCGGCCCTCCTCCCCGGGACGCTGGGCCCCGTAGCTCCACGGGGCCTTCTCGAAAACTTGAAGGTGGGCAGTGGGTGGGGGTCACTGTTCCCATTGACAGATGGGGAAGCTGAGGCCCGAGGGACTCACGGTGACGCGTGAGTCTGGGCGGCGGCCAGATCCTAGTATGTCCCCTTTCAAACTGGACCACCTGTCCCGGGCGGCTGGGCTTGCGCAGGCGAGGCCCTTAACCCTGTGTCTGTCTCCCCCTGGGGACCCTGGCCTGGCCGGGCAGTGTTTGACTTTCACCAGGCGGTGGACGGGCTGCAGGAAGTACAGCGACAGGCGCAGGAGGGGAAGAAGTGAGTGTCTCCGGGGGGCTTTCGAGTCTGGGGGCCCTGGGGTGTGCGGAGAGGGGGCCGAGGTCCACTGGAAGCCACCGGGACCGCTGGTGCCCCGGCCCCGCCACACACACACACACACACACACACACACACACACACACGGGCCACCACTTCACAGCGGCGCCCAAACCCTCGCCCCACCAGCACCAACGGCTGTCTCCCTGGCCTCCAAAGATCCTCGCGAGAGTGTGCCAGCGGCTGGCTCTCAAAGTCAGGACGGGGTGAGGCAGTGGCCGTCCTGCCTCGTCACGTGGCATGCTCACTTGCCGCACGTGTGCACGCAGGTACGCGCACGCCTACCGCGCGCGCTCACACGCAGGTACAGCAGGTGGCAGTGCTGAGCGTCCCGTCGGCCGAGCCCGGGGCGGACACGCAGGGCAGCAGCCTCAGTGCCCCGCAAGAGGGAAGCCGGGGCCGAACGCAGACAGGATGTCTTAGAGCCAAGGCCTGGGACGAGGGGAGGGCTAGGGCTGGCCCGGGACCACCTCCCAGGGCCCCAGCCCCTCCCCACACCCCCATCCTGGAGAGGCGGCCCCAGACTCCAGGTGCTACTGCTGGGAAGCGCCCCTGCCAGCTCTACCCTTTTTGTAGGGGTGCAAACCGGGGTCTAGGGGTGCCGGCCCGGGGCCCTGAGCGTCCGGGCTTCTCCGGGGCCCCCAGCAGCCTGCGGGGCCGGGCTCCCTGTGTTCACGGCCGCCCCATCTTCCAGTATCGGCACCACCAGGAAGGGGATCGGACCTGCCTACTCCTCCAAAGCGGCCCGCACGGGCCTCCGCATCTGTGACCTCCTGTCGGACTTTGATGAATTTTCCGCCAGGTACCCAGCCGTCCGCAGCCCAAGGGGGGGACCGTGGCTAGTGAGGAGGGGCGCGGACACCCAGGCGGGGCGAGGGGTCGCAGTCACTGTCACCCCTGCAGATTCAAGAACCTGGCTCACCAGCACCGGTCCATGTTCCCCACCCTGGAAGTGGATGTTGAAGGTCAACTCAAAAGGCTCAAGGTAGAGCAGGGACCCCTGGCACGGCGGGCAGCCTGCCAGAGGCGCGACGCCCTGTCTGACGTTCACGGAACGCTCGCAGGGCACGCCGTCACAGGGCATTCTTATGGGGCGGCTGGCCTTCTTAGGGACCTCGGGCCAGCCAGGTCAGGAGGGTCCCCTCGGGAGGCCGGGGGATGCTTGGGCCCCTCGCTTTCCCACAGGGCAAGTTTCCCAGGATGCACTGGAGAAAGAGGCTGTCCCCGTCCTATTTGGGGCATGAGGTATAGGGGGCCTTGCTGACTCACAGAGGGGCAGCATGGGGTCAGGGACAGGACGAGGAGAGCACAGAGCCCTTCCAGAAGTTTCCAAGGCTGGGATCTTGGCTCCTTCCAGTCCTTGCTGGAGGCTGTGAATGAGGACAGGGACAAACCGATGAGGATGCCAGTCACGTTGGATTAGGGCCCACCACAGTGACCTCAACGTAATCTCCTCTTTAGAGGCCTGTTTCCAAACGCAGTCACATTCCGAGGGGCCGGGGGCCAGGACTCGGACAGATTAACTGGGGGGACACAGTTCAGCCCATGACAGCAGGAAGAGGCTTGTGAGAGTCACAGATAAGACTCAGGTGGGGCCAGGGGCTGTTCCAGATCTGGGGACAGGTTGGCAGGTCAGGACCCTCGCGGGAAAGGAATGTACTGGAAGGATCAGGCTGTCAGACGGGGCTGGAGCTGGACGGACGTGGCCTGGTCCCCTGCAGCCTCCCTCTGCCTCCCCCCACAGGGCTTTGCTGAGCGGATCCGACCCATGGTCCGAGACGGCGTCTACTTTATGTACGAGGCACTCCACGGCACCCCCAAAAAGATCCTCGTGGAAGGTGCCAACGCAGCCCTCCTTGACATTGATTTCGGTAGGTCCCCAGCCCAGCTGCTCCCCGCGGACCTCCTTTCGTGCCTGCTGGGGACCAGGCTGGCCACTGACGGGACGGGGCGGGGCTCCCCTTGAGGATGATCACGCTGCACCCCCCGCCCCAGTCTTCCTGCTTCAGCTGGGAGGGGGGAAGAGGGAGAGACGATCTAGAAGGAAGGGAGAGTGTCCGGAGCTGGGCCCAGGGCTCCCCGCAAGGCTGGGTACAGCCGGTGCTTCCGGCCGTGTGGGCCCTTGTACATCCTGTCCCGACCCCGTGGCCGCACCCGAGCCAAGGCCACCTGGTACAGCAGGGGAGGCCCCCCACCATCCAAGCTGGGAGCAGCCTTCTTCCTCTGTTCACCCCCAGACTCCTACTTGAGCCACAGCGGCCTGACTCACAGTGCCCTTGCAGGCAGCTCCCCCAGGTTGGTCCCTGAGACCACTGGCCCTGGAGACCCCGCCAAGGGGACTTAGGGGAGGCCGAACCGCCCGCTGTCCTCTGCCAAGAGGCAGCCCCGGGCCGGGGTGATCTGCAGGGGCGGTGGACACCCCCCGTCCGGTTCTGTCTTGCAGGGACCTACCCTTTTGTGACATCATCCAACTGCACCGTGGGCGGCGTGTGCACGGGCCTGGGCATCCCGCCACAGAACATAGGCGAGGTCTACGGCGTGGTGAAGGCCTACACCACACGCGTGGGCATCGGCGCCTTCCCCACCGAGCAGATCAACGTGAGTCCCCAGCCCCCGCGGGGCCTCAGCAGGGGGACACAGAGGCGGTGCGGGGCGCTCCGCGGCGGGGCGGGCAGGGATGTGCAGGGCAAGGGCAGAGGCAGGCAGAGACGAGCGCACAGAAGGTTGCACGCTATAGCGGCCTCGCACCGCGGAAGCTCGTGTCCCCGGGACACACTGCAAGCGCGCGGGGGGCCTCAGCCCCCTCAGGGCGCCCCGTGTGGTGCAGCTCAGGGACCGTCAGGAAAACACTGGCCTTTTCTCAGCATGGCCCTGTGCCCTTGGCAGCGAGGGCACAGGCTCTTGTCCCGAGCAGGTGCGTGTGAAGACCGGCGTGGGGAGGGAAGGCTGCCACGTCCAGGAGCAGCCAGGGCTCTCACGGGGCCGGGGGAGCAGGGACAGGGATGGGGATCTTGCCCAGAAATAAACCTTGCCCCTGGCGCAAAGCTATAGGGCCAGCTCCCCCTCTGTCCTCGCGGGCCATCGGGGGGGACAAGAGGCTGCCATGCTCCCCACCCGTGTGTTCAGGAGGCATTGAGAACACAACCCCACTGGTCGGCAAGGCCCGATCGGGGAGCCTTAGCTGCAGACACACCTGCCGGGGATGTGAGAACGTGGGAACAACGGGAGAAGCCAGGTGTGAGGAAGGGTTTGTCAGGGGGTGTAATTTCAAGCATTCCCCTGAGGGAAGAGGGAGGGGAGGAGGGAGAGAGGAGGAGGGAGAAAGGGGAGGAAGAAGAGGAGGGAGAGAGATGGGAGAGGAGGAGGGAGAGGAGGGGAGAGAGGAGGGAGAGGAAGGAGGGGGGAGGAGGGAGGAGAAGGGAAAGAGAAGGAGGGAGAGGGAAGAGAGAGAGAGGAAGAGGGAGAGGAGAGGGAGAGGAGGGAGAAAGGAGAGGGAGAGGAGGGAGAAAGGAGAGGGAGAGGAGGGAGAAAGGAGAGGGAGAGGAGGGAGAGGAAGGAGGGGAAGGAGGAGGGAAAGAGAAGGAGGGAGAGGGAGGAGGGAGAGAGGAAGAGGGAGAGGAGAGGGAGAGGAGGGAAGAAGGAGGGAGAAGAGGGGGAGGAGGAGGGAGAGAGGAGGAGAGAGGAAGAAGAGGAGGGAGAGAGATGGGAGAGGAGGAGGGAGAGAGGAGGGGAGAGAGAAGGGAGAGAGGAGGGAGAGGAAGGAGGGGAAGGAGGAGGGAAAGAGAAGGAGGGAGAGGGAGAGAGAGAAAGAGGGAGAGAAGAGGGAGAGGAGGGAGAAGAGGGAGAGGAGGAGGGAGAAGGAAGAAGAGGAGGGGAGAAGAGGGGAGGAGGCGGCAGCAGAGAGAGGTGTTGAGCACAGAGGCAGCCAAGTGCGGGCTCCCTTTAGTGGCGCCATGGACCCGCTCTGTTCTCACGCAGGAAATCGGGGACCTGCTACAGAGCCGTGGCCACGAGTGGGGGGTGACCACGGGCAGGAAGAGGCGCTGTGGCTGGTTGGACCTGATGATTCTGCGATACGCGCACATGGTCAACGGCTTTACCGCGTGAGCAGCCCTTCCCGCCTGTTTGTTGCCACAGGGTCTCCCCTTCCCCACGGTGAGGCCGCAGTGGGGGTGACAGGGAGGTCCCCCTGGGAGGCCCCCCTCCCCGAGCACGTCAGAGCCGGCTGAGCACGTGCGCAGCAGGTTACGCCGGCGCACAGGGGCGCACGCGGCCGTCCTCACGGGCACAGTAGGGGCCGGCCTGGGCCTGGCTGGACCCGAGTCAGCGCCTCCGTTAGGTCTGTAGGTTTGGGTCGGGCCGTGGGAGGGGGCCACCGTCCCCAAGTAGGACCTAGTGCCAAAGTGGCTGCGCTCTGCGCGCCGAGGGCTGAGACACAGAAGCGTGGAAGACGGGGTGTCCGCGCCGGGCACAGAGGCCACCACGGACTCACAAGCACGGGGAGACCCACTGCGAGCCTTCTCGGCCCGGTCCGTGAGGGAGGGAGGAGGGAAACACGGAGGAAACAGGATGGAGCCCGGGGCCCGGGGCCCGGGGCCCGTGCCGGAAAGAGCTGGCACCCGGGGAGGCCGCCAGTCCCTGGGGTCATGGGGCAGCTGCCCGCAGAGGAGCACTTAGGCGGAGCCATGACGGAGGGCAAATAGGGCAAGAGCCGCCAGGACGGGGTCCCGGTGGGGGGGCCCTCGAGGTGAGCAGAGCGAGGACGGGCACAAGCCCCACTCCCTAGCCTGTCTGCACCGCGTTTTCCTGGGACCCCCTCATCTTTGTAGAGAAGCAAGGGGCACGGACGAACGGAACAGCTTCTCCAGCGTGCCTCGGTCTGTTGGCTTTTGGACAGGCTGGCCTTAACAAAGCTGGACATCCTGGATGCCCTGGACGAGGTCAAAGTCGGTGTGTCGTACAAGCTGAACGGGAAGAGGATCCCCTATTTCCCAGGTACCGGAAAGACCCGAGGTGGGAAGAGGCTGGAGCAGGGGAGGGTCTGCACGTCAAACGTGCAGAGCGAGCGCCTGTCTCCGGAGCCGGCCAGTCCTGGGCGGGCAGCTGCCAGTCACAGGTTCTCACCCCTGGGGAGGCCTGGCCCCAGGAGAGGGTTGACAGGTGGGAGCCATCCCCGCTGGCCCCAGCCCCCGGGGACACTGAGGCACTGGCTGCCGAGGCCCAGCTCCCGGGAGCACCGGAAGCTCCCGAGCGGCCCGTGTGGCCGACTCTGTGCAAACACGAAGCGGACTATTCTACCCAGGAAAACACGGTTTTCAGTCAGACCGTTTAACACCTGATGGGTTTCTGCTTCCGTGCATCCGTTCTTTTAAAAATCTTTTAAAAAGTACAAAGGCTCATGTTTTCTTGGATCTGTCACTTACGCACCTGGCCGCGCCCCTGCCAGCGACTTCCCGCCTTCAGCTGGGGGTGGGGGGAGTGGCCCTCCCTCGCCCGTGCGCGCGCGCAGACCCGCCACCCACCAGTGCCGCTTGGCTGCGGGGGCTGCGGGTGTCCTCTCGGCCTGTGTGCCCTGGCCCTACTGGTCTCCGACCTTTGAGAGGGCACAGCAGGAGTGTGGTGTGAGTCCAGGGATCCAGGGCCCAGGGGAGCATGTGAAGGAGGACCCTTGCAGTAGACGGCGTGTTCCAGCGCCTTCCGTCAATAAGGGGTGGTCGGCATCTACTGTGAGCCACGTGCCAGGAACCACACAGCTAGAGCGGGGCCCTCGCCCCGGGAACGGGACCCAAGAGTTTTTCAGGAACCCTTCATGCCTCAGGACCCTTAGAATTTCCGAGTGGGGTCCGTGAAGTTCCTTAGCTGAGTCACCAGTGTACGTTCTATCAGAGCACTTAGCAAACCCACGTCTGGGTGGATGTGTCCCCCCTGGTCTGGAAGGGTTACAGCCAGTGCCCTAAAACCACCCTGCAACTCTGAGAACAAACAGGGCTGCCTGCCTTCCTCGCGGCTCAGCCCCACGGCAAGCAGGCCCCTGAATGGGCAGCCTGAGACACCAGCATCTTCGGGACATGGGTCAGCCCCTACCCTTTGTTTCCCCAGCTAACCAGGAGATACTGCAGAAGGTCGAGGTCGAATATGAAACACTGCCTGGGTGGAAGGCGGACACCACGGGCGCCAGGAAGTGGGAGGACCTCCCCCCGCAGGCCCAGAACTACATCCGGTTCGTGGAGAATCACGTCGGAGTGGCAGGTGGGTGCCCGAGCCCCGGCCACCACCCCGCCCTCTCCCTGCCCCAAAACCCTGGGGCTGAGCGACCCTTTTCCCTTTCAGTGAAATGGGTTGGTGTCGGCAAATCAAGAGATTCCATGATCCAGCTGTTTTAGACAAGCAGAGCTGACCCCGGCAGGCCGCAGCGTCCCATCCGGCATCATCAGCCACAAAATCAGCGCCGTAAACTAAGAGTTAGGGAAACAATTTTCTGTACTTTTATATTTCTCTCCAAGCCTTCAGCTCAACCACTGATGTCTACAGTGACTCAAACATCTGACAGCCAGGGCTGTGGACAGTTGTTGTTTGTTTTTTTTTTAAATCCTGCTATTTAAAATGAGCCCAAGTACTCAAAACAGAGAACTTTTATGGCACGTTAATTGTCACATGGCTGTATGGCCGGTTGGAGCTCAGCAATAAACAAATCTAGTAGCCACTGAATGGTAGTGGTCGGTACATGTCTTGTTCTGTCTCTTCGTTTTGACTTTTAAACTCTAAAAGGTGCTGCTAATGCTTTGCTGTGACGACAGCCTGGGGGGGGGGCGGGGCGCAAGTCTCCGATATCATGAAGCCAAGCTGTTTGCTTGCTTAGACGGCAAACTGGAGGGAGCCCGTGTAGGAGAGCCTGCAGCCATTCGATGTTTCGCTAACGGGGGCAGTTAAAGGAGCATCCCCTTGGTCTGGGAGCCCTCCCTGCCCGGGCGGAGGGAGGCTACCAGCAGGCCCCTCTTCATGTCACTTGCAACCACCTGCCCCCATCCCTCGAAACGTCAGTGGAATAAGTCGCTTTTTAAGTTGATTTGTTTTGAGACAGTGCGAGTGACCAGGGGAGGGGCAGAGAAAGAGAGAGAATCCCAGGCAGGTTCCGACATGGGGCTCGATTCCACAGACCGTGAGATCGTGACCTGAGCCGAAATCACGAGTCAGACGCTTAACTGACTGCGTTGCCCAGGCGCCCCGAGTAAGTCACTTCCTCACTGGCCAGAGCGGGAACCAGCTCACTGTGGTCTCCGTTGGAGGCTGAGTAGCGTCCTCAAACAACTCTCCAGAATTGGGGGTAAATTCAGGAAAATAACCGCCCTTTCAATATCACTTTGGAGAGAAGGAATTCAGTGGGGAGACCCATCATCGGTCAGGGTCAAATCCTGGCTCTGCCACACTGGCACTGTCATCTGGGCTCACCGAAATGGGCCAAGTGCCCATGGTGCTTGCTTCCCAGGGACCACACTGGTCCAGGAAGGGGCCGCGGGCTGCAGTGTGGCTGGCTCGCCCCTCAGAGATGCTAACCGTGTGGCGGCATCTTCAGTGCGCCCGTTCTGAGACTCCTGCGGTTTCAGGCACGCTCGCAGACCGCTCCACACGGTGTCCAGAGCAGTGTCCAGTGATCTGAAAGAAAGCCAGGAAAACGGGTTCCGACCAGCTTCCCTGGGCCTCCAGTCCCCAAGCAGCACAGCCGCTTGAAGGCAGAGGTGAGGAACACAGCAGAAACTGCTCTTTGAGTTTCCTGAGAATCATCTCCTTCCATGATGCAGCAAGAAGGACCAAAGAAGAGCCCGGAGGCAGGGGTGGGTTCTTCGGGGAAGTGGAGCCACCCTCTCAGCCACGCTGGACCCCGCACTCCTCCCTGCCCCCTGGGAGCACGCTTCTCCACGTGAGGTGACCGTCCGGCAGCATTTTGCCGCAACAGAGAAATGCATGCCCTTGTCAGTCAAGCGGAGTAGACATTTTTCAGAAGAGAAATCATTTCATTCTACACGAAAAGCTCCAAGCCTGGCTTCGGAAGGTTAACCAGCAATTTATAATAGCTGCAAAAATGTTTTCAAATCTCCGTCTTGTAGTGGCTGCTAAATCCTTCGCTTGGACACAAACCGTTGTTGGTTTTCTTTCATCTCTGGCCAAAATCTCAAAGAGGCAGCCTCAGGCAACGTCCTCGGGTGTCTGTGGAGTTTTACAGGCTGAAAAGACCAACTTCCAGGGGCAGTGGTCCTTTCCTGGCACTGACTTCCTCACTCTCACGGCCCAGGGGCAGGAGGCTCTGAGGGATGGGTTGGTACTCACAGCCCCCTTTTTCCAGCATCAGGTGTTTTGAGGGCCTGAGTAATTATAAGGTGCTCTACTTTGCACCAATGACACAGCCCCAGAGTGGAGGAGGGGGCTCACAGTGGCCTCAGCTCGATACGGGAGTAAAAGACAAATCGGTAACTGATCGTGACTGATGTGCTCTTCCAAGCACTTTGAAAAGCTGCCGACTCTCTAACCTGCCACCCAGCCATTCCATGCCTGCTGACCACAATAAATGAAGAATGTTCAGAAAAAGCCTTACAGAAGGATATCCAGAGAAGCCACCTTTGTCACAGCCCAGACCTGGCATCAGCCCAGGTGGCCGTGGACGGGTAAACAGACTGGCCCGTCCACACACGGGATACAACAGTAACAAAGACGGTCTCAAAGGCAGCGTGCTGAGGAGCCCGACACAAACGCACCCACGCACCGGCATCTGCAGAACGAGTCTGCACGTGTCAGGTTCTAGGACTGCAACACTACCCACGGGGACAGAAAGCGGGGCCGTGGTCTCTCCAGGTCCCCCGGGCACTCGGGTTTGTTGTGACGGATGGAACTGGGCATCTATCATCTGGGTGTTCCATGCAACTTCCCCCTAAGTAAATAAATTAGCCTCCAACCTAAGTTACTGAGAGTAATACAACCACACTACCCAGCTTCGGACAGCTGAGATGACAACTCACAATCTTGAGGCCCTGAGGCAGCCCTGATTAGACACTTGAATGAGTACAATTCCTGCCCGCCTGTCCTCTCTGGCAGGTATGCTGCCCTCCTCATGGGAAAACAGAAAGCGTGTTCCTTCCTCAACGCAATTCTGGAACATCCATTTCCAGAATGTCAACTAAAGTCCTAAAGGTGGGGTGGTGAGAGAATTGGAAAGCAGGGAGCTAAGACTCTCCAGGAGCCGAAGCATCGGTCCTCTGGCTCAAGCCTCTTTTATTTTTGCCAATTGTCTGGTAACAGCAGGCACGTCCAACATAGTACTTGGCATCTTGACAGGTCCGGCACCTGCAGTGTGTTCCACACTGGGTCCTGAGTACATCTGGCGCCAGAGAAAATGTTCTTATCCCAGGCCTGGCGCCCGTATGATGTCCTCTGGAGAGAACGAGCAGTCCCGGCGGCCTTCCGTGCTGGGGATGAAACGGCTCTCGGTTTCTTGCTGCTCCGTCCCTTTCCTTCGGGACATGCTCACAGTGCTTCCGGCTTCTCGTTCTCCAACATCCAACTTTAAGCTTATGCCATTCAGCAAAGGCTTCACATGAGCCCTGCTCCTGGCCAGCTGGGTTTCCTGGGGCATTCTGACCTCGGCAGGGCAGGTGTGCTTACCTTTGCCTCCACGGCCCCCCATGATTCCCCTGTCGTGACATCTGCCCCACCGGGGAGGCACCCGGCTGGTTGTACTCAACGGCACTCCAAGAGCCTAGTGCAGAGCGTGGCATGTGTTATAAGCTGGGCTGCATCGCCCCAAAATTCCTATGTCCGATTCCCGGTCCCTCGAAAGGTGACTGTGTTGGAGACGAGGTCTTCAGGGAAGTAATTTTTCCCCAGCATTGAGATATAACTGACATATGACACATTCTTCACCCCATGTGGCCGTTGCGGTTGCTCCGGTGAGAACACTGAAGATGGACATCACAGTACCGTTGGCTCGTCACCACGCTGCAGGGCAGACCCACCTCTGACCCACAGCTTCCGCCCCCCACCCCCCACCCCCCACCCCCACCCCCCACCCCCAAGCATGGCAACCACCATCGCTCTGTTTCTGGTAGTTTGAGGACTTTAGGCTCCTCGTATTAGTGAGATCATAGGGTATGTGTCTTTCCCTGTGCGCAGTACCCTCCGGGCCATGCGCGGTACTGCAGGTGTCCTTCTCATCTTCTTCATCCACTCGTCTGTGAGGTCGCACAGGCTGCAGCCAGGTCGCGGAAGTAGCGAACAGGGGTGCGCGCGTCTCGCCCCCGCAGTGACCACAGGTCCTCACGGACTCAGGAGTGGGGGCTGCTGGACCTCCAGGTGCTGGAGGCAGCGGTGGCAGTGCCGGCCCCGCGACGGGAGCCAGGACGCGGTAGCCCACCCAGGGCGGAGGCCACCCCGCCTCGCGGACCCGCAGCCTTGCCGGTGGCAGCGCGTCACCCCGTCAGGGGGTGCCGCCGGCAGGTGCACACGCGGCCTCCTGGGCCTCCGCGACACGCCCTTAGCCACGCTAGACAGCTCCTGTGTCTTCAGAGGACCCGAAGCAGCTTTAAACCCGAACACAAAGACTCTAGAAAACGGTCCAACACTCGCAAGATTAAAGCCAGCGCCCCGGAGTTCCCGCGTTTCAAGCACCACAGTCCCAGCGGCTCACACTACCCCTCTTCCGCGCTCGCGTGCCGACGGCCGGAAGTGGCGTCAGCTGCTCCGGGAACGCGGAGGGCGGCGATTTCCTTGCGTCCAGGGAGTCCGTACGCCACTGGCCACTTCCGTGAGGACTAGGCATTGCTCCCACTTAAAAGTTAGGACGACGTGAATCGTCCTCCAACTTTGATGACTTCAACAAGGAAATATAACCACTCTCAACAGTTGTGTTGGGACGACCACCCAGAAGACACCCGAGACACGCCACCCCTTCCGCGCGGCCACGCCGAGGCCGGACCCCAGAGCACCCTCCGCCTATCCTGCGGCGCGCCTCACACAAGACCCGCCCCTGCCCCAGTACCGACCACAACCTACGCTCGACCTATCACGCGCTGTGTCCACTCTAGCCCCGCCCCCGCCCTCTCCCCCGGCCTATCCCGCGCCACGCTCGAGCCCCGCCCCCGACCTCGCCCCCGACCTATCCTGCGGCGGGCTCGAGCCCCGCCCCCGCCCTCACCCCCGGCATTTCGCGCGCAGCTGGGTCCCGCCCCCGCCCTCGCCCCGAGCCTATCCCGCGCCGTTCCGCTTTCGAGCCCCGCCCCGCCCATGCCTCTATCCTATCCCGCGCCGCGCTGCGTTGGCGCGCGGCTGTGACGACACGGGTCGCGGCTAGGCGCGCGGCTGAGCTGCGCAGCCCCGGGCCCGCGGCCATGCCCAAGCGGGGCTGTACTTTCGCGGACGCGGCCCCGCTGCAGCTGAAGGTCCGCGTTGGCCAGAGGGAGCTGAGCCGCGGCGTATGCGCCGAGCGGTACTCGCGGGAGATCTTCGGTGAGTGCCGGGTGGGCTTCCCGCACGCGGGAGCCTGGGAGGTGGTCTCTGCAGGCCGCGCCCCCCGGGAGCTGCGAGACTGCGGGACCAGCAGTCCAGCCGGCCTTTGGGAGCGGTGAGCGGGGCATGAAGGGTCGCACGCTCACCTGCGCCGACCCCAGGCCGCAGGAGGCGTGCCTGCCCCTCCCTCCCTGCCTCCCCTAACGGGCGGCCTGCGGGCGGTGCTGCCTCGGGGCTCTGTCCTCCCGGGAGACCCCGGGTTGGGCCAGTAACTAACCCCGGCCGGGTTAACCCCCGCGTCTCTCGGGCCCAGCGGGAGGTGGGGAGGTGCCCTGACCCGGGTGGGGTAAGCAGGCGTGAGTGCGCATCCTAACCCGAGAGCTGTCTGTGGAGCGCGCCGCCCCTGCCCTCGGCCGCGCGGGAGACCCCGCGGAGCTTCCCGGCCCAGTGTGGGGAGGACTCTCCGGGGGTGATTTGGGCGGGCACCGGTCGCTGCAGGACCAGCTGCAGGGGTGTCCGAGGGCTCGTGCGGGGTGGGTGGGAGCTAGGTAGGCGGAGAGGAAGGGGAAAGGAATTCCAGGCAGAGGGACACACGTGCAAAGGCCAGGAAGCAGGAGCGTGCTGGAATCCAGGTCCCGGTGAGGTGTGAGGCGAGCTGTAGGCCTTCTTATCTGGCTTCCTCCTGCATGGTTCTTGGTGCATTGACACGATGGCTCTTCAGTTTGGGGCGGTTAATACCCTGAGGCCGCTCCAGAGTGGAGCTCACCTCACCTAGTGGTGGGGGCTCAGAGATTATACCCTTAGAGCAGTGAGGGTTTGCAACCAAGCAGAGCCGCTGTGCCTGAGGGATGTGGGGGAGAGCCCACCTGGGAGACGTGGTTCCTGTCCTCCTACCACCACCCCAGCCACCACCCTGCTGTCAGCAGTCGTTCTGCCGTTTCCTTTGTGCACACTCGGGTGGCGAACGAAACTGCTTTCTGAGGCCAAGTCAGTCTGGCTTACTCTCTCCCTCGACCCCCCGGGGCCTTCCATAATTAAGGACCAGGCGCCCAGTTTGAATTCATGTGCAGCAAATTCCAGCTGAGACTGTCGCCCTGACCTCTACCTTGAATGAACCACAAGCCTTAGAAAACCGGTCACCTCCTGACACTCCCCCTTTCCCCAGGATAAGGCGAGGCAGGGGCTGTAGGAGGAGGAGCTGGGTGTGGCAGGGGTCATCTGAGTTACCTGGCAATTGTCCTCCCATCAGTACCACGTAGAGCCAACAGCTTCCAGCATCTCCACCCTGGCTCTGTTGGGACAAGGCAGAAAACCTCAGATAAGGCGTTTTGGGGGCTGGAGGTGGGCGTCTGCTCTCGTGCAAGCCCCTGGATGACCGATGTGCGGCCTGAGGCAAAGCCACTGCTGCGGAGCTGACCACCTACTTTGGCTCCAGGGGCGGGGTTTCCAGGGCCCACGGAGGTCTGGGAAGTCCTGGGGCGCCTGTGTCAGAGCTGCCGGCGGCTCCACGGTAGGTGGAGGGGGGCACACTGGCCAGGGCTGTGAATTAGTGACCTGAGGGGCAGGGCTTCCTCTGTGCCATATACCGCCGGCTCGCGGGGTGCTTGCGGGGTCTGGAGGGGAGAAACCGCGGTGATGCGAGGCCACACGTCAGGAGAGCCATGTGGAAGATCAGGAGAGGGAGCCTGGGTAGGGCTGCATGGTCCAGGACCTTCCTGGAGGAGGTGGCCCCGGAGCTCGGGTAAGGAAGGGCCAGCAGTGAGCAGCATGGGCCGGGGGCGACCGGATGACAGGACACAGAGGAGGCCTGGCCACAGCCGGCTCGGAGGACAGGGTGTCCGGGCCAGGGTTTCCACGCCACAGGGGTGTGGACGCTGGGACTGATTTGTCTTCCCCAGAGAAAACCAAGCAGCTCCTTTTTCGAGGGGCCCAGGCCTATATGGACCACTTGTGGGAGGAAGGCTGTGCCATCGTTGACCTGCCAGAGTCCCCGAAGCCTGGCCCCACAGAGGCCCTTGGGACCCCCCGTGGGCAGATGCTGATCGGACCGGATGGCCGACTGACCAGGAGCCGAGCCCAGGCCTCCGAAGCTGGTGAGTGAGGCCAGCAGCTGGCACTTCCGGCCCCGCGCGGAGGATGGATGTGGAGGTGTGTTGTCCTTCATTCCTGATGCCGTCTGCCGGGGAGCTCTTCCGTTCCTGGGCAGGTGGGAGCTGGGGAGCCCAGAAGGCTCCTGACGTCAGGAGGCTCTGCCCTCCCCCAACCCCTGACATCCAAGCCCTGGGTTTTGAAGCAGCCTCTGGCTGGGGGGTCAGGAGAGGAGTGGAAACCCTCTTGGCGTCCTGCCTGCTTTCCGTCTGGGCGGGAGCAGCTCAGACCACCACCCTCATTGCGGGGCAGATACCACAGTCCTTGTCCCGCCCCCCCGCCCCCAGGCCCGGAGCACAGCCTTTGCTAAGCAGTGGTGCACGGGCCACGCTTTGGGACACCGGGGCTAGTATCACGAGACGAAGGCCACGAGAGTTCTGATACGAGCCACCAGGGGGAGAACTGCTCCTTCCCGCTCTGACTTGGAGATGGCAGAACGGACGGGGACGGGGACGGGGTCGCGGAAGCCGGCCTCTCACGTGCCCCTGGGCTCCTGGGGTCTTCCGAGTGAGCGAGGGTCCGTGGGCCGTGCTTTCTTGTAGGTGGTCAGGAGGACCCCTGGTAGGGGGCAGGTCAGGTGCAGGGAGTCAGGTCAGCCCTCTGTCCACGGGTCGGGGAGGCGGGGCCCCGCAGCCGCTGCAGGGCTGACGGCGGCGTCTCTTCCTCACAGACCCGTCCGGGGCAGCGACCAGGGCCTGCTCCTCGTGCGTGCGAGCCGTGGACGGGAAGGCGGCGTGTGGCCAGTGTGAGCGCGCCCTGTGTGGGCGGTGCGTGCGAATCTGCTGCAGCTGCGGGGCTGTGGCCTGCGCGCTGTGCACCCTTGTGGAGTAAGTGACCGACCGCGGGGGCGCCGAGCAGGTGCCAGGGGCCGGAGCGTCCCGGTCCAGCTGGGGGGGCGGGCAGCGGGAGGGGCCCCGCGTGGCCTTGCTTCTCGGGATGCCGCGGTGCCCACGGATGCCTCACCACTTTCACCTTTTTCTGAAGACTGATCTTTTCCCGAGGAAACCCAGGTCACGTCGGCCGCCAGTCCCGCCCTTTGCTCTGGGTCTGCTGTCTCAGTCACTTCGTGATTTGATCTTTCGAGGTCTGGTGTCGGGACTGTCGGCGTGGTTTTTCCCGGCAGGGTGCTCGCCGTCGGTGGAGGCGGGTGGGGGCGGGCGCAGGTCCGTTCGCGGGTCTGCGCGTGGCTGGTTGCGGGCTGCCGGAGCCCCAGCGGAACGTTTGCTCCGTGCGCTACTTGAGCGTGCGTCTGCCTCCGCTCGCTGGATCCCGTGCGGGCTTGGGCAGCGCTGGGTCCCAGTCCCACCCCCGCGCCACTGTTGGCTGGCCGGGCGGGGGTGAACGGGGCCCTGTAAGAAAGACGAGGCCCCCGCACAGACCCGGAGCCGGTCGTATCTTCCTCCAACCAGCTTAGTCCCGACAGTCTTTAGAACCAACCACGGGAAGCAGACACCCAGCTCTGGTGGGCCCGCCGGCGAGCCCTGGCGAGCCCTGGAGAGCGGGGGCAGGGGTGCGGCCCGGAGTGAGGGTGGGGGACTGGGAGCTCTGTGCCGTCCAGTTTGGGCACATTGTGCACGTGGTATGTCTTTGTTTTTGCCGGTTTCTTCTCTTCGTATTCACGGGCAGACCGAGGGGGGCCAGGCCCTTCCGGTGTCCCCCCCCCCTTACCTCCTCACCTGCGGGGGGGGCTGAGCACAGAAGGGCAGGCGAGGGAGAGAGAGAGTTGCCGGGAGCCCTCCTCCCTGCAGCCCCGTGTGCAGGAACCTTCTTCCTGCCCGACAGCATCATCCTGGCCTTTACTTCCTGCTCTTCCCCCCACCCCCACCCCGCCCCTTACCTACAGAAGTCACCTGTGATGGGGGCGGCCACACGCCCATCTCTGAGCCCGAACGGGGTGGGTTCCTGCCCCATTGTACAAGTGACTTGCCCCGGGTCACAAGGCCAAAGCGGCATCCCCAGGTTTAGAAGCCAGGCCGTGGCCTCGTAGCCCCTCCCCTTCAGGTGCCCCCCCTCCCCTGCAGGTGCCCTGCTCCCCTGAAGGTGCCCCCCCCCCCACAGGTGTCCCCTCCCCCCAAGGTGGGTTCTGTGCCAAGGCTCTGCTCTCACTAAAATGCAGCCCGGTGGGCCACGCATGGCCACCTTGGGGCCCACGGCTCCTGGCTGTCCCGTGGGCCACGGGCTCACCGTCCTCCCCGCCAGCGGCTGGGCAGCTCCGACTTCTTGCATCTCCGTCGAAAACGGGTTTCCTTGGGCGTTCTGTAACGTGCTGCCAATTCCTTGTCCTTTTGGCGTCTCTCCTGATGACTTTCCCCTGCGATTCATTGAGCCACTGTGGTCCAGTAAACCCTGCCTGGAGACTGGGAGATCTCTGGGGTGGGGCGGGGGCCGCAGATGGGCCCGTCAGCAGTTCTCACGCCCCGTTGGCCGGAGGTCCGAGGTCGGGCGTCGGCGGGACTGCCTCTTCCTGAGGCTCAGGAAGGCCGGTTCCAGGCCCCCTCTGGGCCCCCCACCCCCCCCGGTGGCTGTGGGCGCACTTCGGGGTTCCCCTGTGGCCTCACGTGGTCTTCCTCCGGGGATGCCGGCCGTGCGGGGTGAGGGACCTCGTGTTAAGTACTTCTGTAGGCGGCTCACGGCCCTGTGTCCAGATGAGGTCGAGGGACTCGGGGGGGTCAGCCTGGGGACTCAGCTCGGCCCCTCAAAACGGTTCTCCTCTCTTCCCCGTGATGCTGCAGCTGTGGTGACGTTCAGGAGACGGTGCTCTGTGGCAGCTGTGCCACGTTCGAGGCCTGAGGGCCGGGAGCGGACGACAGCCTTCCTGGACGGCCGCGCCGGTGGCGACGCCGAGGGACCCTGGGGGGCGGGGGTGTCTATTTTATATTTTGTACTGAGAGCGGAAGCGAATAAACCCCTTTGTATTTGGACCAGAGGCCTCGCTGAACAGTTCTGGGGTGTGGCCTTCTGGAGACCTCTGTGCCTGCTCCCCCATCTTGTACGTGGGAAACGGGCGTCCAGGGTCTGCGGTTTCCAGCCCTTGCAGCCAGCAGTGGTGAGAGAGGACAGACTCTACAGTTCGTGGCCACGGTGCCAGAGTGGCTCAGCGTTGGTGTCCCAGACTGTCCCTCACGTGTCCCCATCTGGGTGCCCGCGTGGTCGCGGCTCCCGGTGACCTGACAGTCCCTGCTGTCTGGGAGTGACGGCCGGGCAGTCCTCACGTCGGGGGCAGCCGATAGGAGCGGCGGGGCGGCTGGACCGGCAGGCCGTGGGTCTCCGTCACCTGGAGCCTCCACCCTGGTCCCCACACGCGAGGCTCCCCTGCCGTCAGACTCCGCATCCTAGACGGAGCCTAGGGGGTGGACGGGGGTGGGGAGGGTGGGCAGGGGACGGCGGGGTGGCGGGCTGGAGCCGGGCCCGGGGTGTGGTTCGCTGTGTCGGGGCATCATAGAAGCCGCTGAAGCGGAGACAGGGAGGCCGCCTGGAGGGGGGTTGCAGGCGCCCGGGGCCTTCCCGAACCCATACTCTTCCAAGGCCTTCCGGCTCAGGGGCCTGGGGCTCTGGCTAACCGGCAGGCTGCGCCCTGAGCAGCAGACACGGCCATCCTCGCTCCACCTGGGACCTCCTCGCGTCCAGCTTCCTGCTGGGGCTGCAGGCCGTGACCCCAGTAAGCAGGACATCGCGCTGGTCATTTGGGGAATGCAGATCAAAACCACCTCACGCCTGTCGGGACGGCCGTTATCAAGACAAAAAGCAAGTGTTGGCGAGGATGTGGAGACAATGGGTCCCCGTGCACCGTACGGGAGCGTAAGGTGGCGTGGCCGTTGCGGAAACGGCCCGCGGCCCCTCGGAAAGTCAGAGTCAGCCGCCGTGTGGTGAGCAGCCCCACTGCTGGGTGACGGCAAAAGAAGTGAAGGAAGGAACCTGCAGGCGCCGGCACGTCCCCCTGCTCCCCACGGCACGGCCCACGGGATCCAGAGGGAGGCCACCCGCGTGCTCCCCGACCGTTGGGCGGATGGACACTGCAGCCCGTCCGCGTGACAGGGTCCTTGGAGGCGGGGGGGGTGTCCTGCCCCTGCCGCGGCGTGGACAGACCGTGAGGACACGGTGCTCAGTGACGTCAGCCGGCCCTGAGAGGGCAGATCGCTTACGACCCCTCTCGTGCCGTCCGTACACACAGTGGGATGGGGGCCCCAGGGGCCGTCGGGGGGAAGGGGTGTCCGTGTTTCATGGGGGCGGAGTTTCAGTTGTGAAGATGGGTGGGGGGTGGTGGGTGCACGACGCCGTGGGCCCACGTGGTGCCATTGACGGTGCTCCAGAGTGGTGACAAGTGTGTGTGCTACCACTAGGAAGACCATAAAGCCTTGGTTGGCGAGCATAATTCGTTCTGGAAACATGCTTGTTATCCAAAGCACTTGCATCGCAAAGCGAATTTCCCCAAAAGAAATACCGGAAACTCAGATGACTCGTCGTACAACCCAAATATATTCATATAAAAATGGTTACGGTGCTGTAATACGACATAAGAAAATGCAGATTACAAAGCTAAATTAACCTGCCCTTTGAAAACCCTCCTGGCTGGTGTGAGGGGCACAAGAGAGGAGGGTTGCTGTGTAGGATGACTTTTATCACTGACGGAATCACTGCTCTCTGTTGGCTCCATGGAATCTTTCCTTTCGTGCAACTTCAACAAGGAACCTGTCCGATGACCTAGAATGAAGCAAAGCATTCCCGAGCTCCCTCTTGGATGGAAAAGCAAAGGGCGGTCCAGAGGCGCTTTGAAGTCACAAAAATACACAAGTGCCAGTTGTGGGCACCTTCCAACGTCCTGAAAAATCACTGATTTCTTCCAAACACCGCGGCCTGAGACCGAGCGTCTGAGCATGGGAGATGATCACCCACAGTCCCACAGCGAGTGAGCGAGAGAGAGAGAGAACTATTGGCTAGTTGTGATCATGTGACATCTGGCGGCACGTACGGCTCATATCGCAGGACGCCGCTCGTGTGTCAAGTTAAAATTTATCAGAGGGACGCCTGCGTGGCTCAGGTGGTTGAGTGTCCGACTTTGGCTCAGGTCATGATCTCACGGCTCGTGAGTTTGGGCCCCGCGTCGGGCTCTGTGCTGACAGCTCGGAGCCTGGAGCCTGGTTGGGGTTCTGCGTCTCCCTCTCTCTCTCTCTGCCCCTCCCCTGCTTGTGCTCTCTGTCTCAAAAGTAAATAAACATTAAATTTTTTTTTTTAATTTATCAGAAATGTTTGCTCGTCTTGTGTTAGACACCGAATGAGCTTCTTGCAGTCCAAGGTGTTTCTGTGTTTACAATGTCCAAGCCCTCGACTGCCGAAAGCAGAAGTCACAGCAGGTTTGTGGACGTGGCACGGGACGGCCGCACAGGGCTGGGAGACACCGCCCTGTCCCCATGCCAGGGGTGCTCTGGCAGCACTGAAGGCGGACCGGCAAGTTGTCGGTGTGCGCGGCCCATGTGCACATCGGTCCTTGAGCAGCCGGGCCGTGGCACGACGTGCCACTTGGTATCGTGGGCTGGATCCGCGGCGGAAAGGGAACGTTAAAGAAAACTGGAAAAACAAGCCACTGACGGAGATAAAATGGATGTTAACACGAGTCCTTTAATCCAAAATAAGGTGGGGAAAGACGGAGGAGGGAACACAGGAAAAGGGCAAGAGGGTTTGTAAGCCCAGCCCGCTGACAGCGGTCTGTGTGTGAGCACTGGGCAGGCCTCAGTCAAGGCCAGACGTGGTCAGGTTGTCCAGCACACGACCGGGCAGCAAGACGCCGGCCTGCCGCCTGCAGACACTCCCTCTGAGCGTAAAGACGGGGAAGCGAAAGGAGCAAGAGAGATGCCGTGTCTGAGCACGCATCCCTGCTGGCAGCTCCTGGAGGGCCGCCCCCCCTGCCCCGCCCAAGTCTGCAGGGCAGGCCGTGGAGGCAGACCCCAGGTCGCCAGCCGCTGCCAGCCAGGCCTGCGGCCGACTTAGCTCGTTCCACACGGTGGCCAGGACGTGGGCCATCGAGGTACGGGGTACTGGTTTCCATCCCGTCCCTCGCCAGCCACCCAGCAGTGGCAAGAGCAGCTGTGGGGACACGGGACACGAGAGGGCATCGTGCCTCCTGCCCTCCGTCCTAGGTGTCCGTCCCCGCGTGTCCCCCACTCCCCCCCTGCCCCCGCAAGTTCAGGATGTCCGTTCATCCCTCGGCCCCACCCACCCAGGATGCTATGTCCATGCCCGTGACCTTGAAGCCCCTCCTGGGACCAGAGGCACCCACAGCGCCCGTGGGGAGGGCGGGCCCGCCTGATGACCACGCTGTACTGATTCCAGGCGCTTCCTGCGCTCCCCACCACGGCCGTCACCTGCGGCCATGCGGTCACTGCACCGCTGGCTCAGGGTTTGAGGAGAACAGAAGGGCGTCCCTGTATTTTCTGGTTTCTACGACGGAGAGTTTTTTCCTTGTGTTAAGATCTATGTAAAATTTAACCATCTTAAGCATTAAGTGTGCAGTTCAGTGGTAGGAAATACGCTCGCGTTGTTGTGGGCCCTCACCACCACCTGTCCTGTAAATCTCCCCCCGCCCCCAGCCCCGGGCACCCCCTTCTACTTTGTCCCTGTGAATCTGACTCCTCTGGGGACCTCGTGTGAGTGGCCACACTGTGTGGGTCCTTTCGGGGACTGGGCTGTTGTGCTCGGCGACACGTCCTCGAGGCCCGTCCGTGCTGTGGCAGGAGCCAAGATGCCCTTAAGGCTGAGTAATACTCCTGTGCACGGACAGACCACGCTTCGCTTCCCCGTGTCCACAGACGGACACTCGGGTTCCGTGACGGTCTGGCTACTGCACATGATGCAGTGAACACGGGTGAAAGTACCTGTGTTCAGTCCTTTCGGGGACGGACCCGGAGGCGGGGTTGCCGGGCCCGATCTCTTGAGCCGCCGTGCTGTTCTCAGCAGCCCCGTCCTCGTACATCCCCACCAGCAGCGCCCCGGACTCTGGTCTGACGCACGTGTCCATACGCACACCAGCTGCATGTCTCTTACCGCTTAGGACGTGATGTCTGGTGTGTGTGTGGGTCCCCAGACAAGCCGTTGCGTTGTGCCCCGCGGCCTGCGCAGACGGAGGTGGTGAGGCATTACTGGGGGCTGCTCCAGACGTGCCCCCGGCAGAAGGGGACGGCCGCCCCGCCGGGGTCACCGTGGACTCCGGACAGGGAGGTGCTCTCTCCCCCTTCGCCAGGCCCACGCACCAGGACCTACACGTGTCCCGGCGGCCCGGCCACACCCGCAGGCTTGAATCCACGGGAGATGAGGCCGAGGACCCCAGGCGTCCGGCAGCCCTGCCCTGTTCCGTTCCTTGCCGGGCAGCCGGCTCCTCGGCTGGGAGCTGGCGGCCACCGGGGGCCGCCCGCGCCCCTCGACCCGGGGATCCCAGATGTGCTGTGAGGGGGTGAAGCGGCTGGGGATGTGGATTCCCTGCCCCGGAGGTCCCGCAGGGAGGGGGAGCCGGGGCGGGGGCGGCGGGGAGGAGGCTGGGTGCTCCCCACACACACGTGGGCCAGCCCACACGCTCTGCCGCCCGCCACCCACCAGAACAAGCCACAAAGTTGAAAAGCAGTGTTTATTGAAGAATTTGGAGGGAAAGTCTCATAATAGTAAAAATAGTAAAGTTGAATGTAAAAAGCGCCCCCGTGCAGCGCGGAGTCCGGCCCGGAGGCACAGAGGGCGCGCTGAAGGCCCCTCCAGAGGGCGTGGGGCGTGTGGCGGGACAGTGAAGCTTCTCGACAGAAGAGTGCTACCTGGGGACACCGTTGAGGTGCCCCAGAGGGAAAAGAGGGCGGGAGGGAGGGGCTCTCTTGTCACTAAGATGAAAAAACCCCAAATGCATGTGATAGCGTATTACACAGCAACAGATCGCAACCTCGTTCTCAGCCTCCGGCTGAGCCCTGCCTGCCCCTGCCCCTGCCCCTGCCCCTGCCCCCACCCCGGCCCCACTCAAGAGCAGCTCCCCGCCAGGACGCCGAGGGAACCGGGCCAGCGCGTCACCGCCGGGCGCTTCTGGGGTCCCGGGGGCTGGGCCGAGACAGGTGGCAGCCAGGGACCGCTGGCTGGAGGGACGGAGGGGCCGGGGACAGAGCCCTCCCGGGCCCCCAATTGCACGTGGCTGCAGAAGTCCTCGACCATTTCCTACGTGAATCTAATTGTTCTGAAGGCCAAGGCCACGTCTGGAGAGCTAGACGAAATAAATTAGAAAGACCCGCAGGACCCCTTCCCTCCCAGGCGGGCCGCCCCTCCCGCAGCACGAAGGCCTTCCCACCGCGCTCCGAGGCGGCTCCCCTCGGACACAACACGAACTAGGGATCGGATTGTCCGCGAGGCTTCCTCCCCGTCCCCTGAAGCCGGCGTCGGGAGTCCGCTGCTGGCCTCCTCAGGCCGTGCCGCTGGCGGAGTAGGAGAACTGTGGGAAGTGGGGCCTCCGCTCGCTGTCCTCGCCCTCCACGCTGTCGCCTGTGGGCGGGTGGGCGGCACGCTCAGACCCCAGGGCCGGGATCGCGGCCACCATGCGCTGGGGAAAAGGACCCTCTTGATGCCAGGAACAGGGACGGTGCCCTCCCGCCCCCATCGCCACCCTCCAGAGGGACCTGTCCGGTGAACCCTGTGGGCCTCTCTGCCAGGGGCAGCCTCTAACTTCTTCGGTTTGAAGAGAAGGGAGAAAACAGACTTGGGGGTTGGCGGGGGGTGGGGCATCCCTCACCTTGGTCGGGGGGCGTGATGGTGATCATCTGGGCCGTGAACTCCTCATCAAAATACCTGGTGTCCGTCTCTGAGGTGACCTGGGGCTTGAAGGGCGGACTGAGCTGCGGGGGGCAAGGGGAGGGGAGGCAAGTTACAGACCCCGTTCTGCACTGCCCCCCAGGGGCCGCCCCCAGGAAGGGTTTCGTGTCTCCAGGCAGCGCGAGACCGAGGACGGGGCTGCAGCAAGGAGCCACGGGGGAGGGCGGTGGCCCGGGCCCTGCGGACCTGCCTCCCCCACAAGGGCAGGCCGGGCCCTGTTCACAGCAGGCCCCGGCAGGTGACCAGTTCTGCGGGACCCTAGTACCCCCAGGTGGAAGGAGACAAGTCCGGTTTTCTTCTCTTTTTGTAGCTTTCTTCGGACGCGGGAAGGGGGTGAACAAGGACACCATGGAACACCGGTGGGCTCCCAGCCCCAGAGCCCCATCCCCAGGGGCCACACCCACCCCTTCCTGACCATGGCCATGGGGCCCAGCTGCCCGCGGCCCCACTCTGATCGTTCCTGATAGAGGGACAATCCCGGCCCCCCCATCGCTGGAGCCCCCTGGGCCAGCGGGTAGTATTCCCGCGCAGTGGTCCAAAGAGCCCACCGCAGCCCTGGGAGGGAACCCAGGGCGCAGCCAGGCAGCGCCACGTGCCCGTGCCAGCCCCAGCCAGGTGCCCCGGGGCACAAAGTGAACTTGACCTGCCCCCAAACCCAGAGGGCTCCCAGGACCCTCCCTGCCCAACTTCCCACCAGGAGCTGAGGCCAGGCCTTCCTGCGCACGTCCCTGCTGGGGCCTTGCCCTCCAGGCTTCCCACCTGAGCGCGGGGCCTGGCTGGCCTCACGTGCGCTCCAGGCCACAGTGCAGCTGGCTAAGTCGGGCTGCAGAGAGGCCTCCCCGAGACAGAGGACGCACAGGTAACTGTAGGGGGTGTGCGTGTGGGAGGAGGGCCCTGCAGGCCAGCACCCACCCCCCCAGGACACCGGGGCTGGCCCTCATGAGCTAGCAGGGTCCCTGCTCGTGGCAGGGCGTGTGGCCTGTGACGGGCCTACAGGGGAGGGTGCGATGGAAACCAGCGGGAAGTGTGTTCGGAGACAGGGCGCCCAGCACGCCCTAGCATGGCCTTCTTGAGCCTGCCGGGCCACCCCGCCGGCCTGGGCCAGGGCCCGGCGCTCCCAAGTCCCTGGGGGCGGGGGACAGAGGGATGTGTGCAGGAAGCAGTTGCCTGGCTCCCGGGAGACCTCCCATGTGCCACACGGGCCTGTGTTTCCCCCCAGTTTGCATGCTCAGAGGGTGGGTAGGGCTCTCCCTGCAGCAGGAGAGTCTGAGGTCAGATAACTGGGGGCACTGGCAGAGCAAAGGCCAGCCTTTAGCGGCGGGGCTGGAAAAGGCCTGGTGCCCCCACCTGACGGGGCACCGTGTTCCAGGAGTCCGTGCACACGGCTCCTTCCAGGGGACCAGGAGGGGGACCTGAACAGTGTTCAGGAGGAAATCCCGCGGCGCAGACCCTGCGAGCCTGGGGAGGGGGCGCGGGGATGGGGGCCGTGCGCCAGGCCCCCACACACCTTCTTCTCGTACACGTCCTGCCACACGATGCTGGCGAAAAAGCGGTGCTGCATGATCTCCTTGGCGTCCTCGGCGCCCCCTCCCAGCCTGCGGAGGAGACCGGTCAGTGCCTCACGCTGCCCGCTGGCACGGGGCCCCTCCTCCTGCTGGGTGAGGCTGGGATGCCTGACTGTACTGGACACTGGGGTCCCTGGGGGTCGGGGGACAGTACAGGAGGGTCGGCGTGATCCTGGGAGGGGTGGGGGGGGGGGGGCACAGCGAGTGGGACGGCCTGGTCCCGGGTGGTGGGGGATGGTGGGGGGTGGGGCAGCACGGTCTCAAGGGAGCAGGGAGATCGTGTGAGGGGGACAGCTCGATCCCGGGGGTGGGCTGGGGGGACAGTGCCAGCTGACGGCGCAGCCCCGGGGCGGTGGGGCCGGAGGAAGAGGGAGGTGCAGCACACCGGGTGGGGTCTTCCTGAGCACGTGTGGAGGCTGCGCGGTCCGGGCGCAGGTGCCCGTCCGGCCCCGGCCAGCCCCGGTGGAGGACGCTGCAGGTCAGCCACGTGGCCCGGGGGGCGCCCAGCTGCTCCTAGGGGAAGCAGGGGGATGGGGCGGCTCGCCGGCACCCTGCCGGCCCGGGGCCGGGGGCTCACCTCTGCTTAGGGTCCTTCTTGAGCAGCCCCGACAGCAGGGACTTGGCCTCGGGGCTGAGCGTGCGCGGGAAGCGGAGCTCCTCCATGAGGATGAGCTCGAAGAGCTTCTCGTGGTCCTGGTTGTAGAAGGGCAGGCGGCCGCACAGCATCTCGTACATGACCACGCCCAGCCCCCACCAGTCGACCGCGCGGCCGTAGTCGTTGTCCTCCAGCACCTGGGGGGCGCAGGGCACAGGGTCACGGGCCGCCCAGGGGTCCTGGGTCACCGGGGCGCGGGGGGCGGGCGCGGCGGGTGCGCACCTCGGGGGCCAGGTACTCGGGCGTCCCACAGAAGGTCTTCATGGTGGCACCGTCCTTGATGCCCTCCTTGCACAGGCCGAAGTCGGTGATCTTGATGTGCCCGTCCTTGTCCAGCATGAGGTTCTCCAGCTGCGGGGCGGCCTCCGGGTCAGCGCCAGCCCTGCCCCCACCGCGGCCCCGCCTGCTCACACCCACCCACCTTGAGGTCACGGTAGACCACGTTCTTCTCGGAGTGCAGGTAGTCCAGGGCGGACACGATCTCGGCGCCGTAGAAGCGCGCACGGTCCTCGGGGAAGACCCGCTCCCGGGACAGGTGGAAGAAGAGCTGGGGGACGAGGGCCGCAGTCAGGGTCCCAGAGCGAGACCGCAGTGCTCGGGGCCGGGGGCGGGGGGCACCGTCCACGGGGCAAGACCCCGA
Source organism: Panthera leo (assembly GCF_018350215.1). NCBI lineage: Eukaryota > Metazoa > Chordata > Mammalia > Carnivora > Felidae > Panthera > Panthera leo. The sequence continues at coordinate 145,506,546 of NC_056684.1, forward strand.
CACACGGAGGGGGGTGGGGGGGGGTGCTGGGACTGGGGGGAGGCAGGGCACCGTCCCTGTGCCGGGGAAGGTGGCCCAAGGCTCACGGAAGGCCGGCCTACCTCGCCCCCGTTGGCATACTCCATGACGAAGCAGAGACGGTCGTGGGTCTGGAAGGAGTACTTCAGGGCCTACGGGGAAGGCAGAGCTGGTACCGTGGCCCTGCGGGACCCCTGACGCCCACCAGCCGTGCTTGAAGAAGGCGCGGGCTCCGGGTCGGATCTCGGGCAGGGTAGGGGCCAGCAGGTTCCGGTGCACATGTGGAGGCCTCCCTACAGGGCCGTGGGGCTCCAGGCCACGAACATGGGAAGCAGGACGGTGGCGGAGAGGCTCCTCCCCACCACCCTGGCACCCCCTTCCTGCCTTGCTTATTTTGTTTTAATTTTTTTAATGCTTTTTAATTTATTTTTGAGACAGAGAGAGACAGAGCATGAGCAGGGGAGGGGCAGAGAGAGGGAGACACAGAAGCCGAAACAGGCTCCAGGCTCCGAGCCATCAGCACAGAGCCCTATGCAGGGCTCGAACCCACAAACCATGATATCATGACCTGAGCCAAAGTCAGACGCCAAACTGAGCCACCCAGGCGCCCCTCCTGCCTTGCTTTAAAAGGAAAGGCCTGGAGGACCAAGTCTTCCCCACGAGGGACAGACCCTGGGTCTCACCCGGCGGCCAGGGATGAGCCCCGTTCACAGGAAACACAGGCCAGGAGACCAGCTCCAGACCTTGTGCCACGAGGCCACTGTCCCCAACTCTCCAGGTCCCAAGCCCTATCCCGTGGGGAGCCCGCAGGAGGGGAGCCAGTGTGCGTGGCCTGAGTTCCGTCACCTGTGACAAGGGGCATGCAGAGTAGGGGGAGGGCAGTGCACAAAGCCTGGGGAAGGGGAAGAGCGGCAAGCGAGACGAGGTAAGACCCCCACAGGGGCCGGCCGGTCACGCCTCACAAGGAAACGTTTGAAGGAGCACGAACTGGAGGGAAGGGGCTTCTCTGCTTTGCCGCCGCTTTGGGTCAGGCAGCGCCTGGGCTGGGGACGCCGTGCTGGGCGGAGGGTGACCGGGCCTGGGGGGGTCCCCAGAAGAGCCCGAGTGGTGCCTGGCCCGGTCCCGACCCCCCAGGCGAACGGCAGCCTGTCCGTCCACTGCACTGCTGACCAGCTCGCCCACACCTTCCTGGGTGGCTCGGCCAGGAAACAACTTCTAGTTCATTCTTGATGCTCTCTAAGAGCTTCCATACACCCTTCCTGGGCCAAGAACCTCCCCGGGGACAGAGACCCTCCTGACCGGAGCCTCAAAGGGGAAACAGCTAGAAGGTTGTGTGCAGGAGGGTCAGCATGTGGGGGGGGGGGGGGCCTCCCGGGGCCTCAGGCAGAGCAGAGGGAAGACAGGGTCACCCACCCTGTTGTGCACAGCAGGGGCGGCAAACAGCACCTCCCCCCCCGCCCCCACGGGCCTGAATCCTGAAGCACAGAAGCCCGGGGTCTGTGGGGAGAAAGGTACGAGGGTCCCTCAGGCCGGGGGCGGGGGACTCCACGCAGACAGCTCGCGCCTCCGGGGCTCACCGTAAGGAAAGGGTGCCGAGAGTTCTGGAGAACGCGGTTCTCCGTGAGCGTGTGGGCCACCTCATCCTGGAAGACAGGGCCAGGTGAGCCGCCCGCCCGCCGCCCGCCCCCAGGCCACCCGGCCCTGCGCCCTACCTTGGCCACGATGACCTCCTTCTTGAGGATCTTCATGGCGTAGTAGCGACCCGTGGCCTTCTCCTTCACCAGGATCACCTTCCCGAACGTGCCTTTCCCCAGCAGCTTCAGGTACTCAAACTCGTTCATGGTCTGCGGGGCGGCGGGCCGGTGCCCGGGGTCAGGGGCCGCACGGGGGCCCGGCCCTCCGGGGGTCCTGCGTCCCTGCCCCTCACCGCCCCCCGCCGTGCTGCCCGTGGGGGGGGGGGGGGGTGCCTCACCACGCGGTGCTTGGGCTTGGCCAGGGACACCTCCATCTCCTCGGCCCCCGAGTTGTCGCTGGGCGAGCCCGACCGGAAGTCCATCATTTCCTCCTCCTGCCTCTTGAGCCCGTCGGCCACCGTCTGGATGGCGGTGGTCCACTCCTCCCTGCAGGGCGGCCGGGTGAGGCCCCGTGCTCCAGGCCCAGATGCTGGGGGACACCGAGGCCTGGCCCCCCGCAGGCTGGCGCATCCACCCCACCAGGGGCCCCCCCCGCCCCCGCGTGTCCGTCCCGCACCGCTCCTCGGGGGTCTCCACGTGGAAGGTACGCTCGATGACCGTGGTCCACTGCAGGCAGCGGATGATGAAGGTGTTGGGCCTGGGCCGCTCCGTCTTCATCAGCTGACACTCTGGGGGCGGGGCTGGCACGTGAGTGTCCCTCTGCACACCCCCCGCCCCACACAGCCCCCCTGCCCCCCCCCCCCCCCCCCGCACCGGGTCCTGGGAAGTCCCGTCCCATCCCCGCTCCATGCTCTGGCTTCCCCGACCGCAAAACGGAGCCGGGACCCCTGTCCCAGCCCAGACGCCGCGCTCCCGCCGGGAGACGCGCCCCTGCGGGGCGGGCTGAGGCTGGGTCTCCTCAGCCCCGGGCCGTCTCCCCTGGCCGTTTGGTCGCCGAGCCCGTGTGGTGCGCCAGGACACCACTTGACTGGACAGAGGGTGGGGAGTATGTCCCCGGGAGGGCAGGCAGCTGGCCTCGGAGCAGGAACCTCCCGCCGTTTCCCAGCCGTGACTGCCGGCCCCCTGCCCCTCCAAGCGGGGCCAACCCCAGGGCGGAGGCCGGTGCCCACTCACCCTTCAGGGGCCGCCTGTCCCGGCGGATGACCCTCCCTGGAGGCTGCTCGGACCGTACCCAGCCACCGGACAGTGGCGACACCCCACCACCACCCCCCGGAGGGATCCCGGACGCACACCGGGAGCACCCAGACCTACACCTGGGGCACGCGCACACCGGGAGCAGAGGGGCTGTGGGGATGCACCAAGCCCCCAGAGGGGTGGGAACCAGTAGGGGGTGCCGAGAAATCCCAGGCCATGCCAGCTCCGTCTGTGGGAGTGGAGACGGGTTTCGGGGCCCGTGAAGGGGCTTCCGACATGCCGGTGCCTGTGCCCCGGCGGCCTCGAGGGCCCCTGGTTGGGCTCAGCAGAATGTAAGCAAGAGGTGAACCAGGGCCGGGTGCCAGGAGGGGCTTGGGGCCAGCCTCGTGGGGACGGTGGCCTGTGTTGACACAGGGGTGGGGGCTGGAAAATCCCGTGGCGGTCTCCTCGGTGCTGACGCCCACCCCCCACTCGCCCCTCGGAGACCACCGGTCTCCCCAGCCCCGGAACCCCTCCCCAAGGATAAGCCCCTGTCCCGTGCGGCTCTGCTCCTTGGCTGGCGCTCCAGCTGGACCGCGGCCCGGTTTCGAGGCCCCGGTACCTCCCGCTCTGCTCAGGCAGCCCTCTGGAGGGTGCCCACCTCCCGTGCGCCTCTGCAGAGTCCCCCTCAATCCCCCCACGCTCCGCCTGTACAGAACATTCCTTGGGGCCCCTCATGCCCCTGCCAGCACGGTGGCACCCGGCCCCACCCCAGCCAGGCCTCCTTCCTGAAGCCCCACCTGGCCCCAAACAAGGAGGCGCTGGGGGCAGCCCAGAGGCACTGCAGTAAGGTCCCCTGCATGGCCACCAGGCCGCAGGGGACAGCGGCGCCTGCCTCCCTGGTCTCCCTTCACCCCAGGGCTCCTACTCTCGCAGCCGCTTTGTGGAGCCTGAGGATGGAGAGGCGGGACTCGCCGGACCCAGGTCGTGGTAAAGCCCCCCCTGGGAGACCCCCAGGCTGGAGGACGGAAAGGCAGCGACTGCCCGACAGAAGCCCTGGGGGTGGGGTGTGCTGGCCACGCCCCTTGTCCCTGCGGCACAGGGCCGGGCACCCCGGAAGGTGGGCAGGACAGCCAAGGTGCCAGGACACCCCCTCCCCGCCGCCATACCCACAGGCACGGAAGCCACGAGTCCCTCCCCATCAGCCTGTGCTTCCTCCTCCTGAGACCCCAGACCAGAACCTGCACCAGGCGACGTGGGGCAGCCCCAGGCTCCCAGGCTGAATGAAGACAGAGCCGGCCAGAGACGGGGTATATGAAGAAGCCCGGGGGAGGGGGGCAGACCCCTCGGTGGGCACTGCACTCAGTACCCCTGATGGCGTCCCAAGAGGAACCCAGGAGGTCGGCCGGTTGATGAGCCCATCCCTCATTTCCCAGCCCCCCACCCGGCCTGGGTCCTGGGTTGGCCCCAAGGCAGAGCCAGGTTCCAGGGTGGAAACAGAGACCCCACAGGAAGGCCTGCCTGGCTCAGCAGCCCCTCTCCAGGCCCAGGTCTCCCCCTCACAGGTGCGGGATGAGGCCTCGGCCACACGGTTCGAAGAGGTCCCAGTTCGTCCAGCTCTGCCAGACGCCGCGGCCGGCTGTGCTGTGCCTGCCGACCCCACCCCTGCTGAGGGTGGAAGGAAACCACTGCGGGGCCCAGGCCTCTGAGGGCTCTTTCTAGGGGTGACAGAGGCTCCCGGAAGCTAAGGGTCCCCACCCAGAGGCTTTGTGGAGAGACCCTGGTGAGCGCCAGCTGGCCTCCAGCCAGCCGGCTGTCCCGGGCGGGGCTCTGTCCCCCAGAGCCAGAGTGCCCCAAACAGGTCTGGGGTCTCCAGCCTTGGGCCGCCGCACGAAGACCTCCCGGCAGCCGGAAGCATCCACTAACCAGTTCCCAAGGTGATGCAAAGCCAGCACCGCCCAGCCTGGCCCCTGGCAGCTGCTGGTCCCAAACGCAGAGGCCCAGGGGACCCGAGCCTGGGGGCTGCTGGGCACTGTCCCGCCCTCCCCGGTTCCACCCCAGGGTGGCCGCGGGCACACTCACGCGCCACAGAGAAGTTGTTGAGCGGGGACTCTCTCTGCTCCACGTCCTGTGGCCGCTCCTTGTAGCCGATGAAGGTGCCGTCGTTCTTGAGGAGGAAGTACCGGGGCCGCCAGGTCTTGATGTATTCCCCTGCGGACGTGTGCTCGGTGAGGGCCGAGGCCGCTGGGCCCCGTCCCCAGGCCCCCCCGGAGCCCCGTCCCTGTGGCAGGCTCGCAGCTGGTTGTGCCAGAACAGGTGCACCCGGGACGCCGTGACTCGGGGACATGACCGAGAGCCGGCCCCCATGTCGGAAAGGGGACCTGGACGTGGGGGAAGGGGCACAGCTAACGAGAGGCCGGCCCGATCCAGGGGGCCTTTCTGGAGGAGGCGCTGCCAGGCCAGGAGGTCCCCAGCACACACAGCTACAGCCACCCACCAGCGCTTCAGGGCTAAGAGCTCCCCCCACCCGCTCGGTCCCGCCAGGTGTCGGCCACACTGTTACTGCCATCACAACGGCAAGTGGACCGCCCGCCAGAGCCGGCCCCTCCCTGGCCCACGGGAAGGAGCCTGGCACCCAGCATTCAGGGGACAGCAAGTGGGACCAAGGGCCCTTATGCAGCACGGCCCCCGCAGCCCCTCACCGCCCACGTGACCACGTGCCCTGCCCAGGGGCCCAGAGCACAGTCTTGGGCACCACGGGGAAGCCGGACCCAGGAGGCGTCCGTGCGGTCCGCAGGCTGAGACCCGCCACCCTCGACCGCGTCCCACCCGTGGGCCACCCAGGTGCTCGGGGAAGTTTCCCCCCAAGCTTTGCCACATCAGCCATAAGCAGGCAACCGCACTTAAGAGCCAAAGCAGATGTCCTCTGTGCCATTCTAGCGACTGTCATTTTTCATTCTGACACCCAGAAAAAAGAGCGTTTCATTTACATTTTGCCGAGCAAGGAGTTTGAACGACGATAGAAAACTTACTAATTAGACAATGGCTTTGTCAGAAGGGCCACTAGGCAGCAGGTGGGGAGGGGGCTGGGGTCCCCAAGCTCTGGGCCCCAGGGGAGGGGGACGGGCAAAGGCCCCACCCAGGACCCGGCAGCTCCCAGTGTGCTCCTCCCCCATCCCCGCTGCCCAGCCGCCTCCGCAGGCCAGGGGCCTCCGGGTGTGACCCAGCCCTCACTCCGCTGCACACGACGGGGAGGGGGGGCGGGGGGGGGGTGTCACCTCCAGGCCCGCCCCCACCGTCAGGGCGAGGACCCCCGTGAGGGCCAGCGGCCCGCCCTCTGCCCCAACCGCATCCGGTTCTGCGGAGCCCCCGCCTGGGGCCGTGGAAGGCTGGGGTCGGCCCCCTTCGGACCCGCTGCGTCCGACCGACCGGCCGCCGGGGACCCCGCCCGCCCACGCGGCTCTGCCGGGCCTCCCGCCGGGGCAGCGGGTGGGCATGAGCAGACGGGGCGCCGGGGGCTGTGCGCAGCCCCCCACCCGCGCCGTCCCGGGCCGCTCGCTCCCACCCGCCTGCGTGCCAGGCTGGAGCTGTCGGCCCCTGATGGAGTGTCGCTCATCCCGCCAGCTGCCGCTCCCCGGGACGCTAACTGAGCGGGGAGAGTGATGAGCGCCTCGCCCGCGCAGCCCCGAAAATCCATCTTGATTCACCAACTGCTGCCAGCCCCCACCGCGCCCGGCCCCGCACCCTGTGCACGCGGTCGGCACGTGCACACCTGCTCGGCAGCGCCCACACGCCAGGCTGGGCCTCAGTTTCCCCACCGGGCCGCAGGATTCCCGGAACAGGGGGTGCCACCGGGACTCACCCCGGCCACCTGACCCTGCACCTGGTCCACTCCGGGCCCAGGAAGGTTCTACAATCCAGCACTGGGGCGCGGGGCGGGGGGGTGGGGGGGGGCGGCAAGGGAGCGGCCCTGGCGGGGAAGAGGCTGAGGGACAGGCCCCCAGTCTGCATGAGCCCTGGGCGGGGGCCCAGGAGAACAGGCAGTGGTTCCACCGGACCCTCCAGCAGCCCCCTGACCCAGGGCGCTGAGGGGGGGGCCACGGTCGGCCCCCAGCTGCTCCCCTGCCGCGCCCCACGTGGCTGAGCCCTAGAGCCACAGGACACATGGGTGGGACGGGAGGGCCAGGGAAGGCGGCTTCGCTTGGCCCCTCGCCTGGGCAGCCCTGCCCACAGAGCCCTTGGGGAGGCAGGGGAGGCTGGGGCCAAGGCTCTGAGACACACGGACCCTTCTCTGCCCGGCCGCGTGCAGCCAGGCGGTCACCTGGGGGCCGAGGCAGTGCTGACTTCGTCCTGGGCTGTGGCCTGCATCCGGGTGAGTTCAGCCCACACAGGATTCGGGCCAGACGACCGGCCCAGGCGGATGGGGGGCCGGAGCCCTGCTCACTCCCGAGGAGGCTGGGGTGACACAGGATGTAACGAAGGGGGAACACAGCCACCCCCGTCCTCAGCCACAGGACTAGGGCCACGGGGGCTGGGGTGGGGACAGACACTCGCCGGCTGCTGCTGGCGGTGGGAACCTAGGAGCCTTCACTCCGGGCACAGGCACGGGCGGGTGACGAACAGGGAGGCCTGAGTCTGCCCTTCAGGTCACTGCTCCCTAAATGGGGGTCCCCACCACTGCCCCGGGGACAAATGCCGGCCCACAGCCAGGGTGACCTCCGGGAAGCCGTGCAGCGCACCGCTGGTCCTCGCCACTCACGGCCACAGCCCGGGTCTCCCGGAGGGGCTCCCCACCCACCCACCCCACTGCAGGCAGACACGTGACCAAGGCCCACGTGGGGCGTCCTCAGGGTCCCCTCCGCACAGCTGGGCAGCCTGGCCATGAGGGCCCCCACCCCTGCAGCCAGGAAACAGGAGCCATGGCAAAATTGGGAGGCAGGTGGGACGGGCAGGGTTCTCTCAGAAGCCCAGCTCTGGGCTGGGGTGGGGGAGAGACCCACACTGGCCCTCAGAGACCCCGCCCCGCCTGCCACCAGAGAAGGGGACCCATGCTCCCCCCAGCCCTTCACTCGCGGCCGGTCCACCCCCAGGGAGGGCCCTAGGCGTCCTGGCTGGGGTGGTGGGGGGAGGGGGACACGCAGTCTCAGCCAGGCTCCCCCACCTCCTCCTGTGCCTCTAAGGGACCCTCAGCTCCTGGCACCGGCCGCCGTGGTGTCCCCGTGCGTCCTCCACTAGGAGGGCCCTTCTAATAGCCCTGCTCATCTTGGGGCCGGCTCATCTCCAGGAAGATGCCGGAAGATCCTGACCTCCTGTAGCCCAAGTCACCCCACCGGGGCCATACCGCCAGGAGCTGGAGACGAGGTGGGTAGAGGCTGAGGGCCTGTCCCCTCCGTGCTTCCCAGCCGTGGGTCCTGAGCCACGTCACGATCGGGGCGCCCCAGGCAGCGGACCTGGGGGCTGGGACCCACGCTGTGGGCACGCGGGGAGTCACGGCGCAGCCCGGGCCTGGCGCCCCAGAGCTCCCCCCGCCCCACCGTGCTGCCAGGCCCCGGCCCGCTCAGCCACCACGCCCGAGCCCCGCGAACCTTCCCTCCAAGCCTCCGGTTCTCGGGGAAACTGCCGGATAAACACTTTGCTGCGGGGGCGGCGGCGGCTGGCAGGGCGCCAGGCGGCACCGGGCTGCTTCTCCACAGCAAAGCGAGCCCCAGCAGGCCCGGGGAGCGGGCGCCAGCTGACAGCGGCGACCGTGCGGTCCCCTGCCGCCAGCACATCCATCGCAGGCCGACAGCTGCCGGGCGTCCATTTACCTTCTCCAGCACAGTGAGCAAACAGCCCTGCTGACGGCGGCCCATCCGTCGCCGCCCACCAGGAAGGGGGCAGGCAGCGGGCGGGCACCCGGCGTGGGTCATCTAGCGGGGGGGGCGGGGGGGACGGGGGGGGGGCCGGCCTGCCAGGCCTCTGCCTGTGCACAAGCTGCGGTCCCCGCGTCCCTGTCCCACCAGCAGGATGCTAGGCCACAGGCTGACCCTGAGGGTCCGGGAGCCCCCAGGAAGGAGCGCCAGGGCCGGGCAGTGTCACACCCTCGCTCAGGCGGGGCCGCGGGGCACCGACCTGCTTCCTGAGACTGAGCCTTGCCCAGCATTCACGGGGTCCGGCCAGGGGCACGGCTGAATGAGAGGAGGCATCCGCCCCCCGCCCAGCAGAGGGGTGACACGTGGAGGGCAGACGCCCCCCCCCCCCATGGCCCCTGAGCCTCGCCGGGCCCTCCCCCACGATCCCACCCAGCCCTCCCAGAAGGCCCACCTGGCAGGCAGGGAGGGCAGGGAGTGATGTGCCCGCTAGCTCCCAGGGCCCCCGAGGCCCGAGGAAGGTCACAGACGGTGAACGGAGACCCCGGTCCTGCGGCCCAGGCTAGGCTCGCTGCATGACACCTGCCGACCTCCCCACAGGTCTCTGGTTCTGCCATCAAGCAGGCAGGTCCCAAAGTCACGGCCCAGTGCACACAGGTCGACGCAGAACACGGGGGACGGTGCCGGGGGCTGCTCGGGCCCTGCCTGCCGCGTCAATACAGCGCCCGGGACGGCGCCCCTCACCGACCAGCACATCCCACCCCACCCCAGGTGCAGCCGCCTGCCGACCATCTCAGCCCAGACGTCATCGTCCTTGCAAACCCCACCTCCTCCTTGGGCACCGAGCACCCACCCCCACGCAGGCCAGAGGGGCCGCCCCTTAGTCCCAGCTTGCCCGCCACACGTCCCAGCTCCCCCTGGGACGTCTCCACGTGGCTTAGTCCCCACGACCCCTGCCCTGGTCCGGGGGCCCCCTGCCCACACCCACTGTCTCGCTTCTGGTCTCCTGTCCCAGGCAGCCCAGAGACCCTGGCCCAGAGACCCCTGGGTGCTTATTCAGCGCCCCCAGATAAGGCCACAGCCCCACTGCCCAGGCGCCATCTGCCATGGCCCTGCTCACTCCCGGCTCCAGCCTGGGGCTGCGTGGGCTTCCCCACCGCCTATTCTCAGTCTCCCTCCACGAGCCGGCGGCTGGTCACCTGCCTCACCTGCCCGCTCCGTCCGACGTGCGCCTGGCCTCACCACAGTGGGGTTCGGGGAGGCTGGGCTTCAGACACCTGGTTGGGTGAGGGTGAGGGGGCAGCCACAGCCCCGCCTCCATGAACAAGCATCCCAGGGGGCTGGACGGTCCAGGGGGCAGCCCCCCACCCATCAGTCCACCAGCTTCACTCCTATCTGCTGGCACCTTGGGTCGCAGGCCTGGGGAGAGAGGCCTGCGGTCTTGGGGCCCACCTGGGGATCTGTGGACCCGAATCCAGAGCCCGGAGATCTAGGTCAAGCACCCGGGGTTATCAGAAGGAACCCCTCCCAAACCCGGCCGTCGACTGCAACACCCCCGAAATACGGGTCTAGTATTTCTTATGGTTAAAGAAACACACCTGAAGGCAGGAGAGAGGAGGCGAGGGCTCGGCCAGGCAGGGCTCCCGGGTCTGGCCCGTGGCTCACCCGACCGGCCCACCCCAGCCTGGAACCCCAGGAACCTCTGCCGGCCTGTCCGGGGCCAGATCTGGCCGGGGGGCCGCCAAGCAGGGACCGGGCACGTCGAGTGGGCAGGAACAGTGGGCATGTGCCCACCGTGGGGTGGCCCTGGGGAGCAGGCACGGAGCCACAGCCACGGGCTCCAGTTACGGGAGGGCCCGCGGGGAGGGCGCTGGCCCCGAGCCCGGCTGGGTGTGCCTGGGCAGGAGGGACGCCAGCGGTGGCCGGGCCAGCTCCCACCCCGCGCCAGCCCACAGCACTTCTAGGAACCCGGCCTGATGCAACCGAGCCTGGCCTCTGCGGAGAGCCGCTGGCCGGTGGGGGTCTGGGCAGGGGGCTCGGGACCCTCTCCCCTGCACAACGTGCTACCCAGGGCCGGCTGGAGGGAGCAGAGCCTACCCTGTGGCCCCTCACCCCTCCCCGGCTCGTGACTCCCACGTCCTCCGCCCCTGCCCGGCGCCTGGCTCACCATGGGACAGCCATCCGCTGGGGCCACCAGCAAGGGCCAAGGGACCCAGGGCCAGGAGGGCAGTGACCCCTCACCCCCCATGCATCGCCCCAGCTTCCTCTTCTGCTGTTTGTTCTACAGGGAGAACCCAACACGCTCACAAAACAGGAAACAGCCCCACCGATGGCGGCCACGGCCACGGCCACACGCCAGGCCCAGCGGCCCTGGAGCACACCTCGGGGCCCTCCCTCCTAGGCACCTGCCCTCGCCCCCAGGCCCGGCCACCCTGCCCTGACCTGTCCCAGGGGCAGTTCCGGACCCTCACAGACACAAGGCATTGCGCGGTCGGCCTCGCGGACCAAGGGGCTGCTGGGACGGAAGCCATAGCCACATCGGTGTGACCTGTACAGGAACTGGGGCCGCCCTTCACCTGACGGACAGGGAAACTGAGGCCCAGGAGGCCCAGGGCGGCCCTGCCCTCTAGCCCGAGGCACAGGGTAAGGGGAGTGACACCCACCGTTGGCGGTCCTGCTGAGCCCCTTGCCCTGGTGGCACCCGTGTGCAGGCAACAGTACGGGGCCTTCACAGGAAACCCGAGGTCTGCGCTCAGAAGTGCGTTCAGCAGGCCCACAGGCCGGTCCCCTGGTGTCTGCCTAGCAAAGCCGCTGCCTCCTTCAAAGGGGAGCCCCCCAGGGGCACCCCAGGACCAGCGATGGGGTAGGGGACTGTGTCAGCAAGGGGAAACCATGGTCTCCTCATCAGAGCCACACGTGAGACACGGGGAACGGCCATGGCCACGGTGGGAGACAGGACCTAGTTGCCACCGAGGGAGAGGAGGTGGGAGAAACCACCGGCCCAGGAGCCCACCTCCACCAGGACGCCTCGGACCACCTCGGCCTGGAAACAGGGCCGGATCCCTGCTGGGAAAGGGCTCAGGGCTGGGGCACAGCAGGGCGGGAGACGGGCAGGGACCAGACCTGCTAAGCTCCGCGAACTCGGGGCCCCGGCCGGCACCATCCCTGGGGGCGAGAGGGCAGGGAGACACGACCGCACCCCGTGCGCTGGGCACATGTGCTCGCAGACCTCAGGGCCGGCTCTCCTCATCCCACCCCTCCACCCCCGGGGGCCAGGCTGTGCTCCGCTGAGGACTGCCGAGCACGCTTCTGGGCCAGACCCTCCTGGCCAGGAGCCGGCCTGTGTGAGCAGAAGGGTCCCCAGGGCCGCCCACCCCGGCCCAGAGCCCCCTCCTGCCTCCGTGGCCCAGCTCCTCACTGCCTTCCTCCCCTCTCCTGGTCCAGCTGGCCTGCCTGTGGGTCAGGGACACCCAGGAAAACAACCACAAGCCTGGCCGGGTAGACAGAGCCCACAGCTTGGGCTCCAAGAGTGAGGCCACCGGGCAGGGATGTCCCAAAACAGCTGCACAGACAGGCCGTGGCCTCAGCACAGAGCGGTCTGAAGACAAAACCAGAGGCCACAGGCCAAGCTCAGCCAGACCTACATCCTGGAGCAGGCCTCGTTTTCAAAAACCGTCAGCCTTTAAGAATCAAGAGAGTGCACAAGTTTTTGAGCGGTGCTCAGCCCAGCTCCAGCCATCAGCGCTGGGGGCTCGTGGGCTCAGCTGCCCACTGCTTGGGGGCTCCACCTAGAGCTGGGGTGTCTGCTTATCTCTCGGGCTGTCCGCACGTCCAGATGTCCAGCTCTCGGTCGGGAAGCCACCCGTTTCTGGGGCCGCCCGTCTGCCCACCATCCCTGCCGGCCCAGCCTGCCTCCCAGCCACCCTCTGAGCCGTCAGCAGCTTGAACTCAGTCTCCCGGGGACGGGCTCCCCACTGGACACACTGGGACCCTGAGGCCTGGAGGGCTCGCCTGGACCCCAGAACAGGTCAGCGCAGGGCTGGAACTCAAACCCGGGCATCCCCACGCAGGCTGGACTCCCCACTGTCCTCTGTGGCTTCTCTGCCCAGAGTACACAGTATGAGGACACCCAGGAAACAGCCCAGAGGTCACTCCCCCCAGCAGGATGCCCACCTCCCGGAGGGAGCACGGACCCTCTCTCCCAGTGAGGCTGCTGAGGCTGGCTGTGCCCAGACTGGGGGCCCCCTAGAGTCCACCAGGCCGTTCCCTGCCACCGTTCCCGTCACATACGTGAGAAACCGAGGGCCGAAGAGCTCAACAGATCTGCCCCTGGAGAGGGACACAGCGACAAAGCAGCCGGGTCAGATCCAAACCCAGCCTTCCGGACGGCCACCCCCCCCCCCCACCCCGGCCCGATACCGCAGCCTCCCGCCCCTTCAGAAGGCACGTGCCCTGAGGGGCAACCTGAAATTCACCCAGGGGTCAGAGAGGCGCCCCTGCTCCAGCCCGGCTGGGGGACGTCCCAGCAACAGGGCCAGGAGCATCTTAATCTAACAGTCAGTCAACAACTGTTCGCTGCTGGTTCAGGTAGGGGACCGTGTTCCCGTGCTGCGGCCAGGCGCGGAGGAAAGAAAGGCCCGGGGCCGGTGAAGGGTGAAGGACGGGGCTGTCAGGTGAGGCAGACGGAGCCCGGCCTGGTGACGGGGCTCCAGGCACAGGACACAGGGAGCAGGCCGGGGATGGCAGCAGGTGAGCACTGGGGGCGGGGACGGAGAAGGCAGGCGCGTGCGGGGGGTTCTTGGGAGAAGCCAGGCGGAAGGGCTCCCCACGGACCACGGGGCCCGGGGGCCTCCTGGCCTCCGTCTCGAGGCCCAGGGTGCCGTCCTCCCCGCAGCCACCGAAGCCAGCCCTGACCGCACACGGCTGACCACATCCTGGACCCTGTGCTTCGAGCCCCTCCGCGGCCCCTGACCCCCGTTCTCTGCTGCTCCAGGCCCCGCTGCTTCCCAGCCTGCTCTCCTGGGGGCTCCCGCGCATCCCACGAAACCCAGCCTGCGGCCGGGCGCCTTAGCATACCTCCCCGTCTGCTCCCCGTGGCCGAGGCTCCCCCTGCCAACAGCCTGTGGGATCCTGGGGCGGGGAGGGGGAACCCTCACGCCATCGGCCGGCCGGAGGGCACCCGTGAGGGGAGGCTAACCAGCTAGCGGGGCTCACCAAAGCCTTGGGAGGGAACAAGTCTAGAGGAAGAGGAAGGGGGCGGCTGCTAATCCCCGCCCTGGGGCAGGAGGGAGTGACTCCCCGGGGGACACCTAAACATGAAGCCTGTCCACGCCCCACGCCCCACCCCCGAGTCCCAGAGGGCTGCGGGGCAGGGGGCTGCGGGCGAGGGGCCAAGGCCACACGTCCCGTCACACCGGGACCCGCCAAGCCCCTCCCTGGGCGCAGGGCCCTGAGCACGCGGACAGCAGAGGCGGGACGGGCGCTGGGCTCGGACGGCTCACGGGCCCAGCCCAAACACACCGGGGCCGGGCCCCTGGTTGGTGCGGAGCCCCCCATCCCCCACCCCCACCCCACCCCACAGCCCAGGCCTGAGGCGGGCACTGGGCCAGGCCAAGTAACACTGCCCTGCCCTCAGGAGCCCTCGGGCAGCGCCCCGGGCCGCCAGCGAGCCAGGCCTTGGACGGGCCCCAGTGTCCTCACTGCCTTCCAGGAAAGCAGGGAGGGAGGCGGCGGTGCCTCTCCCGCCTGAGGGACCCAGCCAGGCAGCCACCGTGCTGGCCGGCCCACACGGGCTCCACGCCACCCGAGGGACCCCTGCCCCAGGCCCAGCCCCCGAGGGCACTGACCTCTCTTGTGCAGCCAACCCTCCTTCACGATGGCCACGTCGTTCATGGTGCCCTGATCCGGTAGGGCCGGGCCAGCCGGGGCGCCGCTCACCGTCCCCTCTCAGCAGGGTCTCCCCGAGCCCAGCCAGTGCACCCAGCCTCTGGAAGAGTCAAAGGGAAGTGTGTGAGGTTGTGTCCGGCCCGGGCCCACTCCTCCAACCCCACAGTGAGGCCAGGGAGCCCGCCGCACCTAGGGTCCCAGTCGGGGCCCACCCTCCCATGTGGCCTGCCCCCCGTCATGGCCTTCTGAGCCACTGCCGCATCCCCCCCCGCCACCCCCCCGGCGCATGGTTCTGCCACGACACCAGACAGGCGCCCAGTCCCCTGGGGCCGGGCCTCCCCTCCGCCTGGGCTGCAATCCCCCTGGTACCTGAGCCCAGGCCCTCGGAGCTTGATGCCCCGGCCTCACCCCGGCCCCCAAAAGGCACTCCTGGCATATTCCAGCCTCCCGAAGCTGCCAACACAGCAGAGGCCGCCTCCTCCAGGCAGGCCCTCTGACTGCTCTGCTCTAAGCTGCTTGGCCTCCCCAAGCCCCTGGCGAGGGCGCCCCTGTTCCCACCCATAGGGCCCCCCGGGCTCCTCCTTCTTGCCCCAGCCTAGGAGAGAAAAGAAATTCAAGTGTGAAGAAAGTAGGGCCAGGAGACCAGGCGGCTGGCGCAAATGAGAACCCAGAGCCCTCCGAGGCGACATAAGAAAAACCTCCCCTCAAGAAACCCCAGGCCCTCCTAAACCACAGCACCCCTGCTGGTCTGAATCTGGTTCATTCATTCGGCCAACATGTACTAGGCATCCCTGGTTTTGCCAGGCTCGGCGCTGGGGACAAAGAGAGGTTCAGATGGGTCCTGTCTGTGAGAAGCACCCAGTCCAGGGTGGTTACAGACCCATAATTACAGCATTCAGGAGGTAACAGACGGGGGTGCCTGCACAAACGCAGAGGCCCTGGCGCCCGCAGTGGCCACCAGCAGCCTTCTCTTGGACATACTTCGGCCACTGAACCCGAGCGACCATCCCCATCACTCCCGGCTGGACGAGCTCCTAGGCATCCCTCAAAACCCAGCTCACACATCAATCTGAGCATCCTGGGAAAGAGCAGTCTTCCCATGAGCAGTCCTGGGCTAGCCCTCCAGAGGGCAGGCCCAGAGACACTCCTCTCTGGGACCCCCAGGCCAGGAAGACCCCTGAGGACCTCCGGAATGGAGCCCAGCATGGGTTCACCTACAGCTGCATAGACATTCTCCCTCGACCTTACTGGCCTCCTGAGGCAGGGGACTGGGACCCAGAGAAGGTTGCCTGGCACTGACAGTCTCAGGCTAAATTTAGAAGAACTGGAAGACCCCCCTGCCTGCGTCTAATGCCAGGCCAGGGAAGACACACGGTGCCCAACGTGCGCAACAGGGCACCGGCAGCGACAGGAAGCAAGACTGAAGATACCCCCAAGGACAGGGTTCTGAGCCCCTGCACAGCACTCCTGACGGTGGGGGGGGCGGGGACCCCTCTGGTGACACAAGTGGGTGTGGCCTGGAGGCAGAGGGCTGGACCCAAAGACCTCTGGATGTCCCCCGCCCCCACCCTGGCCTAATCAGGGCCTGCTGCTGACAGAGTCAGACAGCTGTCGAGCCCCGTGTGTAAAAATATATCTGTGCACACACAGGGGCTGTGCATCTGCACGGAAACGTACACACCAAGCCGGCGCCTGGGCTGTCTCCGGGTGCAGGGCCGTTCCCCACCGGGCCGTGAGCGCCTTTACCGTAAAAGTGTGTCACTGCTGGTATTATTTAAGTCACAACTAACCAAAACATTGCCGTGCTCTTAAAGGGCCCCCTCACTCTCTCTCCAAACACCGGTCTATGAACCAAACGTTCAGTTGGGGGAGGCAGAACCAAGCCCCACGGGTGCACCCCGCCCTGCACTCGGGCCAGGGGCTCAGAGCAGTCAAGGCTAGCGGGGAGCCGGGCTGCGGGGCCCTGTGGTGACCTGCCCACCAGGTCGGTCCTCAGGAACCCGGCCTGCTCACCGACCACTTCACCAGCTACCCCACCTTCCCCCAATCTGGGGGCCCAGCCCCAGGCGCCCACCGGGGCCCCGGCCAGGGAGGGTGGGCAGCACCTCCAAAGCCCACCCAGGTCAGAAAGCAGCTGCGGGGCCCAGGAGGGCCGGCCCGGGCACCTCGCCATCGCGTACAACTTTTCGTCTCGGGGCAAACGAGGTCTCCTTCCCAAGGCCCACCCACAAACTTGAACGAGGGCTGGAGCGAGCCTTTCCGAGCGGCCCCTGAGGACCTCCTGGGCACCGCGGCCGGCCGGCCGGCCGGCCTCGCCTCCCCTCCCCGCGCGCCGGCCCCGGCCCCGGCCGCTTCCCCAAGGTCATGAGGGAGGCCGGGGCCGCGGCCCGCACCCCCGCCGCCGCCGCCGGCCGGGCCCGCGCCCTCCCCGCCCAGGCCGCGCTCGGCCACTTCCTGCTCCGCTCCTCCACCCCGGCCGCGCGCGGCCCGCGCCCCGGGCCCCGCCGGCCGGGAACAAAGCGCCGGGCCGCGGGAGGAAATCCGGGCCCCGGCGGCGGGCGGCGCGCGCGCGCGCGGGGCGGGGGGCGGGGGGACTCACCGGGCGCCGCGTCCGGGCCGAGCGCGGGCCTAGCCGGGCCGGGGCCTCCGGCGCCCGCCGCTCGGCATCCCCGCGCGCGCGCCGGGCGGGGCCGGGCTGGAGGCGGCGGCGGGCGGGCGCTGCTGGGCGGGCCTCGTGCGCCGCCGGGCCCGGAGCTCGTGGCGGCCGCCGGCTCGCGTCCTCCGGCTGCGCTGCTGCGCTGGCTGCGCTGGGCCGGCCGCCCGCCCGCCGCGCTCGGTCCCGCCGCCGCCGCCGCCGCCGCCGCCGCCGCCGCCGCCGGCCCGCCCTCTCCCCGCCCCGCGCCGCCCCGCCCGGCCGCCCGCCCACATCCGCCTCCGCCGCCCGGGGCGCCCCCGGCGCGGCCGGGGCGAGGGCGCGGCGCCGGGAGCGCGCGGCGCGGGGCGGGCCGCCCGCCGTCCCCCGGCCGCGTGCTCCCCGGCCTCGGTTTCCCGGCGAGTCCGGCGCGCCCTCGCTTCCCGGCCCGGTTCCACCCCGAGCGCGCGGGGAGGGCCGGTCCGGGACGAACCCCGCGCTTCTGCCTCCGTGGCGTGGGGGCGGGGCAGGTTAGTGTCCCTTTCAAAACGTGCCCCCAGCCCCACCCCCACCCCCACCCCTGGTGGGCAGCTCCGAGCTGGGGGCCGGGGAGGGAGCAGCCCGGGTGACCCTAAAAGGCGTGATCCGAGGAGCCTGGCAAGCTAGCGGTCCCCTGCAGGTGGGGGCGGGGCGCTGCTTGCGGGAGGCTGGTGGGGGTCAGCTTTGAGGGGTCCTGGAGGGCAGGCTGGAAGGCAGACAGGAGAGGGAAGGCTAGGGAGACGGGGGTCATCGATCCCTGTGCCGAAGGACTCCCTTGGCCCCGGGCAGGGCCCTCCATTTCTGGAGAGGGGGCTCACTAGGGCCTTGACCGGAATGCAGACAGACACTGACCGCTTGGCTACAAAAGCAGGCGGGAGACTTCCCAGGGCCACAGAGGGAGACCACGGCGCCAGGGACCTGTGGAGGGGCATCCACCTGGCGGGAGCCGCCTGCCCTGAGCCGGACACAGACACCCAGAGTGGGGGGCTGGGTGGGGGTCAGACTCCAGAGAAGGGCTGTCACAGCAGAGCGGCCCCGGGCCCTCCCTGCTGTCCCAATCAATGGGTCCTAGGCTCCCACAGTCCACTGGGGACTCCCCCCACCCCCGACCCCGCCCACCTGCAGATTCCTGGGATACTGCAGAGGACTTCCAACCCCTGACCCCTCCCTGGGCCCTGTGCTCAGCTAGAGCCACAAGTTTCTCCAACAGCTGCCCCTCCCCCCATCCCGAGGTCTCCAAGTTGATAGGAATCCTTTGGCAAAAGGGAGACTCTAGTGAGCTACCCTCCTGGAGTTGGTATGTATTTTGTGGGGGAGGGGGGCATTTTTGTTCTTCATCCAGGGTCAGGGTTCAGCCTGGGAGGTTTTACCTGGGTCAGAGGCAGGTGCAGCCCAGCCGAACGTCCAGCAAAGCGTCTACACCCAAAACGGGGGGCTCCTGCCGGACTTCTTGGGGCTGAGGCAGAGACTTATACTCCTCAGGGAAGGACTGTCCCTGATCAGGGGATACTCGAACCTCGGGGAGATGACTGCCGGACCCTGGCCTCTCCCCGCTGCCCCTGTGCCCCTCTCCCCAACCCAGCCCAGCACTCCGGCTCTCACTGAAAACCCCCAGGTGGGGCCTTGCCTCCAGGGGGCCGAGTGAGAGGCCTGGACCAGTCTTCCATGCTTCTGGGACCCTGGGACCCGACAGCTGTCCTGAGGGTCACCCCCGGATGTCCCCCGTCTGTCCATCCCGTACCTTGCAAACCTTCCCTCTGGGCCCCTGGGCCCCTCTGGGACTGTGCCACCTGCCCACTGCTCTCCCAGGAAGGGGGTCCGCGCCCACCCCCATCTTGGGCTGGCAGTGCTACGGAGAAGGCCGAGGACAAGAAGAGAGCGGGGTGGGTGGGGTCAGGCAGCCCCTGGGGGTCTGGGAGGGCGCCCTCTCGTGGAAGATGTGGTGGCTCCCCAAGCCTGTCTGGAGCCCGATGGCCATTTGAGTAAAGGCGTCTCGGCCGGGAGGCTGCGTCCCGGTGGTCCAAAAGCCGCTGCCGTATTGGCCCCCGGCCCATCTCCAGGAGGCCTCCCTCCCTGCTCTGCACGGAGCTCTGGGGCCCGCCGAGGGCCCGAGACCTGTGTGAGCCCCAAGCAAGCCCCACTCGGGCAGCACCCAGTCCCGGCTGCAGGCGGGGCCCTCCCCCGGAGGAAGGCGGAGCTGCTGCCCCCAAGAAGCCCCCTGTGCGGCCCAGTTAGATGAAGACCCAGTCCTGTCAGCCAGCCCTGGCCCGTGCTGGGGCCCCTGGGGAGCCCCTCGCCAGATGTTCCCCACAAAAACTGCTGTGGCAGCCCCGAGGACGAGGACGGTGGCTGCCTGCCGCCTTCGGAGCTCAGGGGCCTCGGGCCCCGTCACCTTCTGCTGCCGCCAGCCATCCGGCAGGACTCGCGCCCCGGCTGCCCGGTCTCAGCAGCAGCTGTAGGGCGGGGCCTGAGGGTGGCTCCCAGGCCAGGTGGCCGCCCGGCCAGCTGCATCCAGGGGTCTCCGCCTGCCGTGGCCTCCTGTCATCCCTGTGCACGAGACGTCTCCTCTCCAGGCTGGAGAGGGGATCCGAGGGCTGGGGTGGCCAGCGGGGGCAGCCTCTCCTGGGAGTGGGGGGTGGGACAGGAGGACCTGAGTCAGACCTTCCCACCCAAGAGGTACGGGGGAGGGGGCCTGCGCTCCCTCACAGAGGGGACACCCCGTCTTCCGTGGCTCATCCCTACCTGGGCTGGCCTCCCCGGCTCCCATAGGCAGTGTCCCAACCTGCTTCGGCCTCTCTCTACACCCACAGCCTCTGTCAGGGCCCCAAGGAGCGCTTTGTCCCTACAGCCTGGCAGGGCAGGGCAGGGCACCCTGCCGGCCCCGGGGCCTCCCTCGGGCCTGGCTGGGGAGCTGTCCGCAGCAGGACGGCCAGCCCTGCCTCCGTGGCCTCAGGGGCCAGACCTGGGGAAGCAACGCGGGACAGGTAGGCGCCACGGAGCACTCGGGATTCGGTTGGACATTCCTCAAAGCCACCGCATGCGTTCAAGAGACATTTACTGAACCCCCTGTGTCGGGCCCAGCCAACTTCCTGGCCTCGTGAGGTAGTGTGGTCACATGACATGGGGAGCACTCTGGAAAAGGCTAAGGCCCAGAAAGGAGAAGATGGCCTGGGGGAGCTCTTAGCCGGGGTGCTCAGGGGAGACCACTCTAGAGGGGGGGGGGGAGGGGCGGGGGTTAGGCAGAGACAAGTGGGGGAGGAGCTGGGGAAGAAGGGCTCTGGGAGGGGAGGTCTTGCTGTGGGCCTGGCGGGTAGGTGAGACTCCACACTGCAGATGACAGTGTTAAGGCTCAAGGAGGTGAATGGCTGTGCCCGAGGTTGGCGGGGGGCAGGCGGTAGGCTGTAAGCCCAAGACCCCAGGGGCAGTCCTGTCCGGGTTCTCTCTGACCTGCCTTGAATTCCCTTCCTCCTGGGGGGGCCTGGGCTGGGGGTGCCAGGAGGAGGGGGGCGTGCTTGAGGAGGGGCCCCCAGAGTGGATGGAGCTTGGGAGCCAGGGGCAGTCTCCGTGGCTGAGTACAGGGTGAGCTCAGGGTTCCAAGGTTTCCAAGGGTTCCAAAGGGTTGCAAGGGTTCCAAACCTTGCCCGGTTTGGGGAATAAAAATAAAAATCCAGTCAGATTTGAGTTGCAAATGAATAAGGAATAAGTGTTTAGTATAGAAATGTGGCTCCTGGGTGGCTCAGTCGGTTGAGCGTCCGACTTCGGCTCAGGTCATGATCTCACGGTTCGTGGGTTTGAGCCCCACATCATCGGGCTCTGTGCTGACAGCTCGGGGCCCGGAGCCTGCTGTGGATTCTGTGTCTCCCTCTGTCAAGGCCGCTTCCCCGCTCATGCTCTCTCTCTGTCTCAAAAATAAATAACACATTAAATTTTTTTAAAAATAAATAAAAATGTGGCTTTCCTGGGGCGCCTGGGTAGGTTAAGCGTCTGACTCTTGATCTCAGCTCAGGTCATGATCTCACAGTTTGTGAGTTCCAGCCCCGAGTTGGGCTCAGCACTGATGGCACACAGCCTGCTTGGGTTCTCTCTCTCCTTCTCTCTGCCCCTCCCCTGCTTGCGTGTCTCTCTCAACTTAAAAATAAATAAACTTGAAAAAAAAATGTGGCCTTCCTTCCCACAGGCTTTAGATACCAGCTGTGCTGGCCTAGTCCTCAGGTCTCCAACCTAAGGACTTGAATAGGACCCCCCTGGGGGCTACTCACTCGCATCTCACAGGCCTCTGGCGACTGGCGCTGGAGGTCCCTTCCTTTGTAGTCCAGCCCCTCCCCAGCAGCCCGCCGCCCCCCCCCCCCACCCCATCAGGCCCCTGGTTGAGACTCCTCCTCCCCAGCCCCACCTCCACTCCTGGGCAGCCGGGCAGTGCCGGTGGGAATTCAGGAGACTGTTCGGTTCAAATCCTGGTTCAGGGACTTAATGCCTGCTGTGTGGCCCTGGGCCCCTTACCTAAAAACCTCCCCCATCAAGCGGGTGTAATAATATGAGTGCCCAAGTAACGGGTTCCTGTGAAGGTGAGCCAAGCAGTGGTCAGTGCCTCAACCCTGCTCAATTAAGGACAGCCCCTTTAGACCATTGCCCCAGGGAGACTCCCAGCCAACAGTACCCCCACCCCCGCCCCTGGGGCCCCAACTGCTCCAAAATCATCGCTTTCTATTTCTTTTTAACTTATTTTTAATTTGTATTTATTTTTGAGACAGAGCGCGTGCATGGGGGAGGAGGAGGGGCAGAGAGCGAGGGAGACACAGAATCCCAAGCAGGCTCCAGGCTCCTAGCAGACAGCTCTAACGCGGGGCTCGAACTCACAAGTTGTGAGATCATGACCTGAGCCAAAGTCGGAGGCTTTAACCCACCAAGCCTCCCAGGCGCCCGCATCGCTCTGTTGCACTCAGGCTACTTCCGTCTCCCAGCAGCCCCTCCGGCTCTTGCACCGGGCCCCCAGGATGCCAACTCCTCCCCTCCACAGGGTCTCCCCGTCCCTAAACACTTTTCCTCTGGACTCTGGGGCGCCTGGGCCTCCCTCTCTCCGACGAGGCGTTTGTGGCCCTATCCACCGTGTCTGCGGAGGCGCGCCCTGTCCGTGAGGCTCTGGGACACCCAGCTCGGGACTCCGGGCCCCCAGCACGGGTTGTACCGAGCTCCGCTGAGCGGGTGGGACCCCCCCGCCTCCCCCCGCCCACCCCCGTCTCCCCCCGCCCACCCCCCCCCCCCGTCCCAGACTCCGCGGTCAACAAGGTTCTGCTTGAGTGTTTGGAAGAGGGTACCAGCCAAATTCACTGCAACCTCAGAAAGAGGCTTTCCACGAAGAAGGGGTGTCATCTTTTCAAAATTTACGACCCCCTCCGCGTGTCCCCTGCTTCGTCCCAGGGCCAGCGCCCCGCGAGGTGCGCCCTCGGGTGACAGCCCCACGCGGGGCCGGAGGGGATCCGGTCTTCGGAAGGGGTTCCTCAGCCGAGGGGCGCAGTGGGGACCCCACCGTGGGGGGGGGGGAGAGGATTGGGGACACGGAGGCGTAGGCGGCAAATATCGCGAGAGAGCCCCCTCCCCCGCCGCGCCCCTCATCCCCTCCCACCCCGGTGCCCCAGCTGGCGGCGCGCCGGGGGCCCGGCTGGGCGAGGCGGGGCGGGCCGGGAAGGGGCGGCGAGGGTGACCTCAGCGGTTCCGCCGCTCCGGGAAGTCGCCTCGGCCCGCCCCCTCCAGCCCCCGCCCCGAGTTTCGCTCTCTCCGGGGCGGGGCGACGGCGGCCGCTGCCTGGCCGGCCAAGTTGGAGCGCGCCCCGCCCGGCGCCCTCCCCGCCGGGGCACGCCGCCCGGAGCCCCGCGCACCGGGGCCGCACCGGGGAGGGCGCGCGGCGCGGGCGGCGGCCGGAGAGCGGCGCGGGGCGGCGGAGGTGAGCGCGGGGGGCGGGCGCCGGCTCCGCCCGCCCCGCCCGCCGGCCCGCTCCCCACGGCCGCGCTGCCATAAATGGGGCCCGCGGCGGCGGCGGCGGCGGCGGCGGCGGCGGCGGAGGGCCGGGCGGCGGGCGGGGACGTGGGCGTCGGGGGACGCGGCGCCCCGCGGAGAAGTTCGGGGGCGGCCCGGCCGGGACGCGCGCAGGTTCGCGCCCCGAGACCCGCCCCGCGGCCGGCGGCTTCTGTTTTACTCGCGGGCGAGCCGGTCCCGCCCGGGGCAGGTGCGGGGGCGCGCGGGGGCGCCCCGTCTGCGCCCACGGAGGCCGGCGGCCGCATGGAGTTCCCGGAGCACGGCGCGCGGCTGCTGGGCCGCCTGCGGCAGCAGCGGGAGCAGGGCTTCCTGTGCGACTGCACCGTGCTGGTGGGCGCCGCGCGCTTCCCGGCCCACCGCGCCGTGCTGGCCGCCTGCAGCGTCTACTTCCATCTCTTCTACAGGGACCGGCCCGCGGGCGGCCGCGACGCCGTGCGGCTCAACGGCGACGTGGTCACGGCGCCCGCCTTCGGCCGCCTGCTGGACTTCATGTACGGGGGCCGCCTGGACCTGCGCAGCCTGCCGGTGGAGGACGTGCTGGCCGCCGCCAGCTACCTGCACATGTACGACGTCGTCAAGGTCTGCAAGGGCAGGCTGAGGGACAGGGGCCGCGCGCTGCCCCGGGGGCCCCCCGCCGCCCGGGCAGAGCCGCTCGGGCCGCCGCCGCGCACCCAGCCCGCCCGGGCCCCGGAGAAGGCCGGGCCGCCCCGCTCCGGGCTCCGCGCGCCCCCCCCGCGAGCCCCGGGGCCCCCTCCCTGGCAGGCCCCAGGAGACGCCGAGCGGGCCCTGGACCTGTCGCTGAAGCCGGGCCGCAGGCGGGAGCCAGCGCACGCACCGCGTGTCCTTCACACAGCCCCCCGCGTCCAGACGCAACAAGGCGCGCAGCCACCAGTGCGGGACTCGCGGGACTCGCCGTCGGAACGGGACGGCGGCGCCCACGGCCCCCCGCAGCCACCCTGCGCCCCTGCAGCCGAGCCGTCGGCGGGAGGCCGGGAGCCGGAGCCGGAGCCGGAGCCGGAGCCGGACGCGGAGCTGGGGGCCCGCGGGGACGAGCTGGGCCCCGGCGCGCGCCCGTGCGTGTGCCCGCTGTGCGGCAAGCTGTTCCCCGGGGCCCACGTGCTGCAGCTGCACCTGAGCGCCCACTTCCGGGAGCGGGACGGCGGCCGGGCGCGCCTCTCGCCCGACGGCACGGTGCCCACCTGCCCGCTCTGCGGGAAGACCTTCTCGTGCACGTACACGCTGAAGAGGCACGAGCGGACCCACTCGGGCGAGAAGCCCTACACGTGCGCGCAGTGCGGCAAGAGCTTCCAGTACTCGCACAACCTGAGCCGCCACGCGGTGGTGCACACGCGCGAGAAGCCGCACGCCTGCCGCTGGTGCGAGCGCCGCTTCACGCAGTCGGGGGACCTCTACCGCCACGTCCGAAAATTCCACTGTGGGCTGGTCAAGTCCCTGCTGGTGTGACTCGTGTTTGTGCGGCGCGAGGGGGTGGGGGTGGGCTGGAAAAGGGAGGGGAGGGACCTCCCGGCTGGGACACTGGGATGGAGCTGCGACGGGGTTGGGGGGAGCCCCGGGGGTCAGAGCTCCCCGCGGTGGAAGACCACTGCTGCCCCTGGCGGGGACCTCAGACTGGGGGTGACTCAGGGTGGCTTGGGCAGCCCTCTTCCACGCCCGGCCCCTGCTCCCTTCCTCCGACTCCCGTCTGCCCCCAGCCCGTGCCCTGATCTTAAACACTGTCTTGCCCTCCTTTCCCCTCCAGCCAGTGTCTCCTTTGCCCCGACCTCCGGCCCAGGCTCCTTGGCTCCAGGAGGCACGTGTGTCCCCCTCCAAGGGCTTTCCTGACACCCGCACTGGCGCGCTGGCAGAGCGTGTCCCAAAGCGCGTCAGAAGCTGTCAGCGTGTCCCAAAAAGGGCACTTGGACGGAACAGGCCGCCCCGGCGGGTGGCAGTGGGAGCTTCTTCGGGAGGCCCCGGGCACAGGGAGCGCGGGCAGGGGAAATCAGGGTTCTGCAGAACCTGCCAGAAGCTGAGTGGCTCCGGGGTTCCAGGTGCCGGGGTGGGAGGTGGGTCCCCCAGAGCTCGTGATCCCGACCACACGGGAACTCCGGCGGAGGGAGGGAATCGGAACTTGGAAAGGATTCTCTTTAGACGCAGAAGGAGCCTCCCTGAGGCTGCCAGCTGTCTTCCCGTGGGCGATGGGCCGTGCTCTTCCCTGCCTGAGCACAGGGTCCAGGGTGCCTCTGCGCATCCCTCGGGTGGGGCCGGGAAGGGCCTGGGAAGGGAGCCGCCCACCGGCGTGGCCGCAGGTTGCCCCCGGGCTGCTGTGGGCCTCGCCCTGAGGTCACTGCCTGCTCAGGGTCTCCCTGGAGCTGCCGGTCATTTCCAGAGCCGTGATCTGGGGGCCCGAAGCTGCTCTCTCTGATCGGGGGCAATGTTTGCAGGCCTTCCGTTCCCTCCAGTGGGGCCTGGGCGAAAGTTCCATCGGACAGAGAGGGCACGGGGTGGGGGGGCAAGCCCCTGATGGGCTGGGGTCACAGCCCCCACTGTCGTCCACGGCTCCTAGAATGGGCAGACCTCTGAGTGTGCGTTTGGAGGGGTCACCACCCCGCCTAGCCCGCCTACTCACTCAGCAAATCTTGCTGCCGGAATGTCCTCGCTGACGGCAAGGAGAGAGGCCAGAGGGAGGCCTGCCACAGCTCCCGGGGGCCCTGCAGGTGGCAGACCCCCGGGACTCCAGGTTCCCACTGACTGGAGGCACTGAGGACAGAGTCCAGCCAAGTTTAAGTTATTCTCCCGTCTCCTGGCAACACTTGATGTCCTATTTATTCATCTGTCTGGTCTGGAGTGACATGACCGGTGACCTTCACAGCAGGTGGACCGAAGGGGCCGTCTCCCCCCACAGGCTCCCGGCTCTCCTGGTGTGTGTGCCGCCCACCGTGCGGTGCGGGGGGGCCCCCTCCCCATTGGTGCTTGGGGTTCAGAGGCCCTGGACTGGCTGCAGACTGAGAGAGAGCTGGGGGAAGGGGAAGGGGACCCCCTGCTTGTGGGTATCCCGGAAGGGCTGGTGGTACCTCACACTCAATGTCCTGTACCGAGTCAGGGTTCCGTGTGTGTGTGTGTGTGTGTGTGTGTGTGTCTGTGTCCCCAAGCCACGCCCACAGCCCAGTGGGCAGCAGGGAGAATGGGTTCTCCCCAGGGGTTTCCACGGGGAAGAAACTGACTTTCCTCCCCTGAGTTCTCAACACTGGATTCATCGTCTTCTGCAAACAGTTACTGTGAAGTTAATGTAAAGAGAGGTGGTGAGTTTATTTGTTAACCAACGCGGTTCCGACGAAATCTCTATATATTTAACGCCCTGATTGTGCGGGAACGTGTATTAGAGGCGCGAGCAGGTGCACTTCGAGGGGAGCCTGCCGGGTGGGGTCCTCGCAGGCTGGTCCAGCCTCCTCCTCACGGCCTCGTGCTGCTCTGCCCCTGGGGTGACGGCTCCCGGTGACCCAGAGGACAGTTGTTTGTGCTTAGCGTTTGGCGGGAGGTTTCCTTTGCAGGCACCCGCCTGCCACGACAGTCTGGAAACCGGCGCTGTCTTCCTGTGTTCACATGATCGTCTTGATGATGACCGTGGTAATAAAGTCCGCCCCAGGCGGAGATGGGCAGGATTATTCCTGGGGACCGGGGTGTGCGCGTCTCCGGGTGTGTGTGTGAGGTGTGGGCGCTGCTGGTCTGGGTGGGGGGGGGGGGTAGGGAGGGCCCCGGTGGGCAGCGGCCACTCTGGGGGGCCCTGTCTCAGGTGGCATCACCTGCTGTGCCCCGTGGGGGGCGTGGGCCAGGGCAGGGCTGTGGATGGGTCGCCTCCACTGCTCTGAGTGAGGGGAACAGGATGCAGCCTGGGACCCGGTCAGAGGCCTCAAACTTCTTCGGGGGGAGGGGGTGTCAAAGGGGGCCCCTGCTGGGCAGCCACAGGCCCTGGAGCTTGGATCTGAAGCTCCTCCCGACGCTCTGGTCTTGGGTCTTCCCGTCCACCCGCCTTTCAGAGGCCACCCCAACTCCCGTGTGCCCCCCCACATGCCCTTTGCCCTCTGTCCTCCCACCGTAACTCGGGTGCCTCCCACCTCCCTCAGGGTGGGGCTGGGCCCTCAGAGGCCTGGATCTGGGCAGTGCTGGTGGGCCTGGCCCCAGGGGTGGAGGGGGCTGGGGGAGCTCTGGAGCCCTGAGCCAGATCAGAGCTGGCAGGTGGGCTCGGGTGGGTGCCCCAGCCCTTGCCCGGCCCTCGCGTGGGAGCAGGAAGCTGGAGGCTCTCAGCACGTCCCTGGGCCCGGGGCAGAGGAGCACACGGCCTCACGTGCGGGCCAAGCCTCGCTCTGGCCAAAGTGTCCTTCAGGAAGAGCGGAAGCAGACAGACCCAGGGGCAGGGCAGGGACCAAGGGGTCCCCAGAGGTGGTGCTCAGCTGAGCTGGTGCTGAAAAGCCTGCTGTGTTTGTGGCTAGACTTTGAGGCCCGGCCCGCCCCGGTCCCAACCGCAGCTGGTCGCCTCTCGGAGGTGGTGCCTGGTGCCTCCCCTCCCCCATGCAGCCTGCCTCCCACTGAGCCTTCCTCCTGGACCGGAGCCACTGTCCTGCAGGGGGACCCTGTCATGTTCCCAGTTGGGCCCGTGACTCAGCGGCCCTCTCAGCACCAGGGAGGAGGCTGTTGCCATGCTAACCAGGCAGGGGAGGAGGGTGGGGGAGGGGCCGACCAGGGCCCAGGCTTCCAGGGTCCTTCCCGCCGGCCCAGCGCTGCCAAGCTGTGTCCACACCCAGCCCGCTGCCCGGTCTGTCACCCAGGCTGCCAGCTCCGTTCCTCGCAGGCTGGAGCCACCCGGCCTGACCCACTGGCTGGATGGTAAACCGAGGCACGTGGAAGGGTCTGGCGCCTCCACCTCCAGCTCCTCCTCCATCGTCACCTCCAGCAGATCCCCACAGAAACGGACCCCTGAAGTCTGGACCAACTTCCAAGCGGAGGGCGCAGTGCTGGCCATCTGCACGCTGGCGACCTGTAGCAGACGGGGGCGAGCTCCGGTCCCTGTCCCTCCTTTCCCTGCAGCCCTCACTTCCAGGCTGTTCCCCGGGTCCCGCCGCACCCCCTCTGTCCGTACTTGGGGCAGAACGGGTCTGTGCATCTCCCGACCACCCCACCTGACCTCCCCCACGGCAGCAGGGAAGGCAGCCCTCTGCCTGTCAGAGTCCTTCCGGGCAGGGCCACCGGCCCTCATCCTTGTCCCCAGGGCTCTTCTGCCCGGCTGCTCAGTGCACAATGGGAACAAGGGCGGGGCGCACAGCTTTGGAGGGGAAAAGGGGGTCAGGCCCGGCAGGCGCACGGACAGCGGCCACCAAGTGCGGGCCGCCTCCCTGGGGCGGTGCCCAGGTCAGAAGGCACCCAGGACAGAGGGCACCGCAGAGCCGGCCGAGCTGTGCCGGGTTGCAGGTGACAGCAGTTTGCAGTTTAGGACCGGCGCTGTGGGCCCCGAGCCTTGTCACGGAGCCACCCGCCCCCGGCCCTCACTCTCCCTGCTGCGTGCCCCTGCAGCTGTCCCTGGCGGAGCCCCCAGGCCGTGGGAGGAGGATGGGGACAGCCGTCTGGGGCCTGGGGCGGCTCCAGGCTGCGGGCCTGGTTGCTGATCTGCTCCGGGCCCGAGGCGGGCAGGCGGGCAGGAGGCAGCTCCGGGAGCAGACCAGCCGAGCTCACGGCGCCCAGGCGCCCACCCAGCCCAGCCCCAGCCTTGCTGGCAGCTGGCCCTGCAGAGACGTCAGTGGATCTGGGGCATCCCCGGAAATCTCGGGGGGGGGGGGGCAGGGACTCACCTCCCTGATCGGGACCAGATGACGTTTCCAGCAATTTGAACAAAAGCCTGTGTGCAGAGACCCAGCCGTGCCTTCCTGTCGCTGGCTTGTCCGCCGCTGCATGGCGAGCTCAGGCCACCCGAACACAGCAGTGCTCACCCGGCGGTTCCGAGGGCACTCATTTATCTCCTCGGAGTTCTGGGGGCTGGAAGTGTGAGATCAGCTGTCACAGGGCCGGTGGCTCTCGAGGCCTCTGCCCTGGGCGTGTAGGTGCGTCCTCTCCCCGTGCCCTCACGAGGCCACCCCTCTGTGCGTGCCTGTGTCCTGATGGCCTCTTCGAAGGGCATCGGTACAATTGCTCTGGGGTCACCCCGGGAACCTCGTTGTAACCTGAACGCCTTTGTAAAGAGCCCATTTCCAAATACCGCCACCTTCTGAGGGGCCAGGCGTTCGGGTTTTTGGAGAGGCATTTTGGAGCGACGCGATTCAACCCCTAGCCAGCAGTGTTCCAGAAGAGTGCGGAGGCCCCGTCTGAGCGAGCCGCTGCCGTGCTCCCGTAGGTTTGCCGAGGTCCCATTCTGTCCTCCGATGTGCCGGGCACCCCATGGGCTCTGACCCCACCCTGCCCACGGGCCGTGGGGCACAGCTGCCTGCCTCTGCTCGGCGTTCAGGGCCTCAGCTCGGGGAGGACCCCGCCCTGCCCACAGCCTCCACACCTGAGCCTCACCCCGCGCCGGCTGCGGCCCAGGGCTCGGCCCCTCGGCCGCAGCCGGCTGTCCTCCAGACTCTGTCCCCTGCAGAGTGTCGGGTACACCCAGTTTCTTCCATCTGCCCCCCAGCCGGGGCCAGGAAGGGAGGCGGGGGCGTCTGTGCCCCCGCCCCGCCTCTCCCAAGACCCCACCCTCTCTCTGCTGGGCTCCGCACCCGAGGTCCCTGTGTTCACAGGGGGCTCTAGCTCCACACGCCGCTCCGTCTCCGCGGCCCGTCTCCGAGGCCAAGGCTTTCGGCGTCCAACGGCCTGTGGCCAAACGCATCCAGCACCCTTCGCTGCGCTCGGCGGCCTCTTCCCCTGCCCCCGCGCCCCGACTTGCCCAACAGCAGCGCCCCCTCTGGAACCTCGAGTCCAGATCCCCCAGCACAGCACCAGCCGCGTCCCCGTCCGACCAAGCAGCTTCTGCGACACGGAACACTGCCGTGGCCACCTCCTCACCGTCTGCCCCCCGCCTTCCTTCAGCTCCCCGGTCCTCACCGGGAGCCTCTGCCTGTCTCCTTCTGTCCTGGTCCTTGGCAGGCCCAGATGCACGCAGCCCTCCCCTCACTGCACAGCCCGCAGAGGGGAGGCTCAGGAGGGCTGCTGACCCCGTTCCGACAGCGTCCTGAACGGGCTGCAGGGGGGCCTGGGGGGCTCAGTCGGTTGAGCGTCCGACTCTTCAACTCGGCTCAGGTCATGATCTCACGGGTCGTGGGGTCGAGCCCCACGTGGGGCTCTGTGAGCCTGCTTGGGATTCTGTCTCTCACTCTCTGCCCCTCCGCCACCCATGTTCTCTCTCTCTCCCTCTCTCAAAATAAATAAATTAACATTAAAAAAAAAAAAAAAAAGGGACTGCAGAACCAGTGGCTCCCAGGGGCCAGTGAGGCCCGGCTTGGCTGGGCCAAGCCCCCACCACAGAGGACGAGACATTCTGGACAAGAGCATCCGCGTTTCAGAAGACGACTTGAAGGCGCCGGGGGGCGAGGCAGGCGGCAGCACGCGGACAGGTGTCCACACGAGAAGCGCCCGGTGCGGCCGGGAGGTGTGTGCGGCAGCGGGCCGGGCGGACATTTCTCGAAAGAACTTAGCACGTTCGCGGAAGGGTGCTCAGCGCCACTCATCACGGGGCGGGGGTGTCGATGAAAACCACAGCGAGATCCCAGAACGCCTGTCCGCAGCCCGAAGGCGACACCAGCCCCGGGGAGGCGGGGGGCGGGGGGACAGCCGGCCCCTCGGCAGGGGAGGGCCAGCCCCTCAGGAGGTCAGCCGTGCACCTGCCACTTGACCCGGCGCTTCTGCCTTGGGGACCATCCAGCGGGAATGAAACACGTGTCCCCCAGAGGGACCTTCCTCAAGTGTTCGCAGCACCAAAGGCCAGAAGCCACCCGAAAGCCCATCCCCCACAGACCGGGCAGACCACTTGCACGGTCCTCTCCCCGAGGGACAGCTCGTAGCAATGAGGAGGGGTGGCTGGCAGGCCACCACGGCGTGGGCCAGTGTCCCTGTTCTGAGGGAGAGAAGGCGGGCAGGAAGGGCGCCTGCCCTACAGTCTCCTTGGCGTGAGTTTCTAGAGCAAAGTCACGTCCAGCAGAGCAGTCAGACTTTAGCCTCCGTGGGGGGGACGAGCATCGGCCGGGGGCACCTGCGAGCTTTTCTGGGGTGATGGGCCGTTCTTGAGTTTTACAGGGCGGAGTGCTATGTAGCTGTCAGAGTGGGGAAGATTTACAGTGAAGACTGGCGCATTCTGAAGCATGCACGTTTAAAAAAATGATAAAAATAGTTGCGAAAGGGCAAGAACAGAGGCGTAGAAGCAGCTAGAAAGCGGGAAGAGGGCAGCTGTTGAGACGGATGACACAGGCAGGGGGATTACTGTACCTCAAACACTTGCATGCGCGAGGCGCCCCGGGGGCTCGGCTCGTTAAGGCTCCGACTTCAGCTCAAGTCACGATCTCAGGGTTCATGGGTTCAAGCCCTGCATCGGTCTGTGTGCTGACGGCTCAGAGCCCGGAGCCTGCTTCGGATTCTGTGTGTGTGTGTGTGTGTGTGTGTGTGTGTGTCTCTCTGCCCCCTCCCTGCTCACGCTCTGTCTCTGTCTCTGTCTCTCAAAAAATAAATACTCTCTTAAAAAACTTGCCTTAACAAAATGCTTAGAAACACTAGGGGCGCCTGGGTGGCCCAGTCGGTTAAGTGTCCGACTTCAGCTCAGGTCATGATCGCATGGTTCCCGGGTTCAAGCCCCCCCGTGGGGCTCTGTGCCGACGGCTCGGAGTCTGGAGCCTGCCTCGGATTCTGTGCCTCCCTCTCTCCGTCCCTCCCCAACTCATGCCCTTGTCCTTCTCTCAAAAATAAACATTTAAAAAAGTTCAAACCAAACCAAATGCTTAGAGACACCGTTTGGCATCAGACTGGCGATGACGACGGCTCCGTCACCTTGGTCCCTGGTGGGGCTGCGGGGCAGGGGCGCTGTGACAGACGCCTGGCAGGCGCGAAGTCGGCTAACACCTGATTCCGGGCCGAGTTCGGAGCTGCTGCCCACATCACGGCGACGCGAGCGCTTCGACCCCGGAGTTCTGGGGATCTGTCTTCAGATAAGCTCGGACGTGTGCAGAACGGCGTGCGAGGCCGGGTGGCGGAGCCCTGTTCCACCCGGCCGGGCATCGCCGAAGGCTGGAGCACCGTCGGCAGGGGACCCGCCAAGCCGCGGTATTAAACGGGACACCACGGCCGCAAAGGTGCCTGCGTGGCACCGCACGGCCTCCAGAAGCCCCCACCGAGTGGGAGTCACAGAGCACACGGGTGGCAGCGTGCCACCCTCCCGCCACGGAGAGCGGAACTTGTAAGCACGTGAACATGCGTTTGCACAGTTAACAAGATATTCTTGGAAAGATGTTGAAGAGAATAATCGGTAACTCGGGAATTCTGGTCCCTCATGGGGAGGGGACTTGGTCCCTGCAGGACGGGGAGAAGTGGGGAGACCTGGCTTTATTTTGGATCGGGTTACTGGGCATTAGTTGCCAACCTACGTGAATTAGGTTCCACCTGAAACCCCGCCCTTTACCCCTCACCCCTCCCTCCTCTGCTCCTGCTCAGGGACGGCTTAATTCTGTGTGCGGGTTCCTTCCTTCCTTCCCTAAGTGTTGCGTTTTCATCTTCATTCTGGCATTAAAACGGACACAGTGGACCTGCTCCCTCTGGCTCGGGCCCCCTCCCACCCCGTTTGTCCCTGCCTTTGGGCTCCCACTAGGACTCGTTTCTTGGGGATTCTCCAATGTTCCCGTAAATGCGGATATTCTTTGTCCCCAGTGTCACCCAAAAAAGCTGCTGCACCATTCTGCAGCAGGGTAGCTGCTCATTCCTGCCTTTTCGGTTTGGGTTTTTTTCCTTTACTATTTTTGCTTATTCGTGTTTCAGGTGAACTCTAGAACCGGTTCCTCTAGTTCAGAGGGAAAAGCTGTTTACTCCGCAATCCCCGCCAATACAGCCCCTTCCCCACGACTCCCCCCACACCGCTCGCGAAACCAGCCACCTCCACGCTGCCTTCCCGTCACGTGGCCTCCGTCTCAACAGCATCTTGCTCCGCTAACCACTCCCCGCTTCACTCGCTGCTCTCCCAGGTCCTTTCTACCCCACTGGCTTCGTCCACCTCCGTCTCCGCACACGCCGGCACTCGGCCCCCCGCCGGGCTTCTCCACCAGCGCCCGTTCCTTAGGGAGCCTCGCCCTTTCCGTTTCGACAGATGCCATCTCCTGTTGGTGCCCCCTGAGCGGGCATTGCCTGCCGCCAGCTCCCCTCTGCGTCCAGTCACAGATGCGACGCCTACACACGCCTCCTGAGTGCCTTCCAGGAGCGCGGGATGAAGCCCGGATCCCCCCACAAACCGGTTCTCTCCCAGCTGCCCCCCTTCCAGCAAATGAGAGCCCCGATGAGCTCCTCCTTCAAGCTGGGAGCTCCTTCTTCTTACTCCCCAGGTTCCACAGAAAGTTCTGGGCTCCTGTCTGCACAACCTATCTTGGGCCTGTCCGCCCCCACTGGCAACACCCTAGTCCAAATCACAATCGTGGTCCACGGATACCGCGGCGGTCTTCCGAGGCACCCCCGAGATCAGGTGCGGGTGTGGAATCCCCGCGGGTGTGCGCTCCTCGTCCCGCCCGCAAGGAGATCCTGCCCCTTCTTTCCCTCCGACCTCGCCTCCCAGCACCCTGTCCTGGGCCTTTTCTAAGGTTTGGGGTCACCAGCCGCGGACCCCGTCCCACAGCGCGCTGTGTGCTTTCCTGCCCAGCCTGGTGAGGGGCGGCCGGAGGTCTGGGGCCCCCGCCAGAGGCCCGGGGGCACCGGGGGGTCCGGGGAGTCTGGCGGCCGAGGGTCCGGGGTCCGAGAGGCCGGGACTCCAGCTCCTCGCCCCTCCGGTCCCAGGTTACACGCCTCCTCCTCACTCTATTCCCACCGGCCGCCGGTCTTTGATGCCGCCCGGGGAGGTTCTCGAGGGGACAATCGTCACGCCCCGCCCTCCCCGAGCTGGCGGGTGGCGAGGAGAGCGGCCGAGGGGCGCGGGGCGCAGAGCCACCGACACGGACGGCTCGACCCTCGACCCGCAGCCCCCAGCCCGCCCGGAAGTGGCGGCCGGACCGCGCATGCTCGCCCCGCCTCCCGCGCGCTCCCCCGTCACGTGGGACGGCGCGCCTGCGCTCCCGGAAGGCCCCCGGGAAACGCGAGCCGCGGGGCCTCGGGTTCCGCCCGGCGGCGCCGCGCGGGGCTGAGTCCGCCGACGGGTGCGCTCGCGGAGGACGGGGCGCGCGGGGACGACGCCGGACGCGTGGGCAGGGGGACGGGGACCCCGCGTCGTCCTCGCTGCGCCGGCGGGACCTGGCCGAGGGGCCCCGGGCGCCTGGGGAGAGACGCAGAGCGCGCACCCGCGCGCGGCTACCGGCTGGCCGTGTTCGGGCCTCAGCCCCTGCCGAGCCCTCCGGCTTCTCCCGTGCGGCCGCAGCCCTGCAGACGGGTGGCCGCCGCGGGGCCTGGGCCTTGCTGGCGCTGGGTGGGAGGGCCAGGGGTGCTCAGGGTCCGATCCTCCGCGCTGCCCAAGGCAGCCTGCCTTTCCTGCCGAGCGCCTGCAAACCTCTCGGTGGGGACTCTCCGCGGCCCGGCTGGGCCCGGCTTTGGGAGGACGATCCTGGTCTTGCCCCTGGCCGGGCCCCGGCCGGGCGGGACGACGCGCACGCAGCCGGGTGGCGTGCAGATCAGGTGGAGGAAAGGTTTGGAGCCAGCCGTGGAATGGAGAATTCCCACCCCGTGTGCAGAGGCCGAGATCCGGAGCTCTGCTACCCTGGAGGGCGCTAGTGCAGGTGCCGTCCTCGCCGGACAGCTGGTTTGCTGCAAATCTGGGAGTCCTCAGAGGCTTTCCCCAAGCCTACCTCCGACAGTGCGCCACCTTCCACAGATGACTTCGGAATAAACTCCATCCCCACCCCCGCCTCTGCCTCCAGGCGGTCTGTGTGCCTCTCTTTTCTCCCAGCCTTTGTAAAAGCAAGCTTAATTTACTGCGGAAACTTCCTGAAGTTTAAACGGACGCCACTCATTTGCTTAAAAGCTTTGCTAACCTGGGGCGCCTGAGTGGCCTAGTGGGTTAAACATCCGACTTCGGCTCAGGTCGTGATCTCACAGTTTGTGGGTTCAAGCCCCACGTCAGGACCCTGCTTTAGATTCCGTGTCTCCCTCTCTCTCTCTCTCTCTCTCTGCCCTCCCCCCGCTTGTTCTCTTCTCTCTCTCAAAAATAAATTGGGGGAAAAAAAAAAAAAAGCTTTCTTAACCTTAGCTTGGATGGAGGGATGGTCGGATGAATGGATCACTGCTGTATGAATTGATGCATTTTTGGCTTCAAGTAACAGAAATACTGACAACTGCAGTCATTTGAACCACTGGGGCTTTGTTTTTCTCCCATAACGGGAAGCCTGGAGGCAGGAAGGCTTCTGTGAGTTCAGCAGCCCACAGGTGAACTATCTCTGTAATCCTGTTGGCCTTTTCCTCATGGTCACAGAGGGTTGCCATAGCTCCATGTTCCGGGCGGGAGGAAGGCGGAAAAGGATAGCGACAGAGATGTCTGTCTCTTTTATCATGGAAACAGTTCCCAGATGCTCCCCGGTAGGCTTCTGGCTACGGCACTGGCCAGAACTGTGTCACATGACAATACTCCTGCAGCACAGTTGGGGACTGTTCATAGTAAAAGAGAAGAGAGTGGGGTTAGTGGCTGGGGGGGGGGGGGGGACATCTGTCACCGTGGCTGTCCAGTGTCTTTGATGGCTCCCACATTGTGAGTCCCGTCTTCCTTCCCGCTCAGAATTCGGAGCTCCCCCTTCCCCCGGGGTATGCATCCCCTTGTCCCCTTGCCACTAGGGGCAGATGTCCGACTTGGCGTTTGTGGGTGGGGGGGCTGCTTCCTGCTGCTGCTGGACCCCGCAGTTCTGGCAGTTCTGGGCTCAGTGGAGGCAGCAGATCCCTTACGCAGACCGGCTCTGGCGGTGGGTCCGTGCTCTGTTCTTGGAAGCTTAGCCTGATCCTCAAGCCACCTTACGGCTCCTTCTAAATCCGTACCTGCTTAACAAGTGGGTTCTGGGGCCTGCACCCGTGTCCCCTCAAACGTGATGTTGAAGTCCTAATCCCCAGGACCTGTGAATGTGACTTCATTTGGAAACGGTCTTCACAGACGTAATCAGCTGAGAAGAGGTGATCAGGGTGGGCCTTAATCCAACATGACCCGTGTGTCTGCAGGAAGAGGGACACTTGGATGCAGACACAGGAGGGGAGAGGTGGACTCGAGTGGTGCAGCTGTGAGCCCCGGAGGGCCAGGACTGACGGCCACACCAGCAGCTAGGAGGGTGGCGGGGAGGCTCCGGAGGGAGCACCGTCCTGCCGACTCCTGGATTCCGGACCCGGCCTCCAGAAAGTGAGAGGGGAAACTTCTGCTGTTCTAGGCCCCCCAGTGTGTGGTCTCTAGTTCCGGCAGCCCAGCGAACTCCCGCAGCAACCAAGAACCCAGCGGCCCCTCAAACCACAGTGTCACGGGCAGGAGTGGGGGAAGGGAATGGTGGGGCGGGTGGACGGGTAACCAAGTGCCAGGGGGTGGAGTTTGCTTAGTGATGAGGCTCCCGCACCCTTAACTCCCAGTGATTGGCCCAGAGTTTTCTGCCTGTGCTTTCAAAGGAGCAACAGAACTCCCCTACCTGGCAGCTGCCCTCAGGCACCCTCCCCCCACTGTCCTGCCTACCTGTGCAAAGGGGCGGGGAGGAGGGGAGGCCGGGGGGAGTCCTTGGCCTCACGGGAGCACCGTGTTCACAGCGGGATGGGTGGATTCCACCGCCCAGCCCCCTGGGAGCCAGGTGACGGAGGGCTCCACTCCAAGAAAGAGGGTCTGAAACACCTGTGGGCTGGGAATCCCACCCCCCAGCCTTCCTGGAGGGACCCTCGTCCTTGGTCCCCGGGGGCTGGATTCACCCTCCCTGAGTTGGGCTGCACACTCTCCCCGGGGGGCTTCCCTGTGGGAGGCACGGGTGCTGAGAGGTGCCCAGTGTCGTGGCTTGGAGGGGGAGGGCCTCTCAGAGGAAGACCTGGGTGAGGGGGCGTTTAGGGTGTTTACAGAGGGGCGGGGAGGGCGTGGGGCTCCCGCCGTCAGGTCAGGGGCAGGGGTGCTGATGCTGGCTGAGCGGCAGCTTAGGGGCCTACCCCCATCAGCCCTTCCCGGGCCCTGGGCGGTGGGGGGACCCCAGAAGTGCCTGCACATAGTCACGTTTTTTTGAAAATGTGTAACAGTTGTACAGAAGATAAAACATAAAATATGAGCACATGAAGGTATAGAAATATATGAAAGTGTGATGTGCGTGCACATGTGCATATATGTACACATGTATATACACATACACACGCACATACACACGCGTCGGCCGCCAAAACAGCGCTATAGACTGTGTCTCTGTGCGTGTCTGCGTCCCAATCTCCTTTTCTTTTTTTTTTTTTTTTTTTGTTAGAAATTTCTTTATTATTACCTATTCTTATTAAGCACCAGCTTAATAACACAGAAAATTTCAAATCACCCTTCGACAACCCATTCTTCTCCCCACCACCCTAATTCTTGATAAAGAGCTCTTCAAGTGAAGACATGCTCTCTTCTCTCTTCCGTATAAAACTTTATCAAATAAAGGCAAAGAACTGTGTACATCTTGCTGTAAAATGCTGCCCGTGGCTGTGGGAAGTGTCTGCCCAGGCTCCTTTTACTGTCCAGGTCCTGAAAGACTCTTGTTCATGAACTGTCTCTTCACAAAGCAAGTCCACCACTTGCTAGGTTTATCATTCTGAGGGTCAAAAACTTTCTCACAAAGTCTCAGTCCAGTCTCTTGTCTCAGCTGCTGTAAGTAGGCCCTCATCACCTCATCTTCCTGTTTGTTTGCAGGTTTGGCATAAATTGCATTAAGTGGAAAACCAGGCTCTCCAGGAATGGGAAAATTAGTGATTCCCAGGGTATACATTTCTTTCTCACCTTGGCTTTTGGAATTGCACTTTTGGAGTTTCTTCAGACACTCAGAAATATAGAGAGTTATATATATCAAGGTTCTATCAGCTTCATTCTTAATCTCATAGTTTTTGAAGAAAACATTGGCCTTGAAGTAATAGATGGCTTCATCCACAATATCTGTGTCTTTTGTCTCTCTAGGGGCGGGTCCTTTGAACTGACTTCTGATAGGCAACAGTGCCATGTTTCCAATGAGTTTGGTATCAGGGTCCATGAGAGAAGAGTGGTAAGCCGGCATCTTGGCGGCACCCGGTTTCAAGCTAGACCAGGAGGTTGGGGTTCAATCTCCTTTTCTTTTAAGGACACCAGTCACACTGGGTCAGGGCCCACCCTGATGACCTCATCTCAACTTGATCACCTTTGTGAAGACCCTATTTCCAAGTGAGATCACAGCCTAAGGTGCTGGGGACTAAGGCTTCCACAGTAAAAAAAAAATTAAGTTTCTGTATCTATTTTGAGAGAGAGAGAGAGAGAATGCAAGCGTGGGGGAGGGGGGGCAGAGAGGGAGGGGCCCAGAGAGGGGGAGGGGCAGAGAGAGGGAGAGAATCCCAAGCAGCTTCTGCGCCGTCAGCACAGAGCCCGACCTGGGGCTGGATTCCACGAGCGGCAAGATCGGGACCTGAGCCGAAATCAGGAGTCAGACGCTTACGGGACTGAGCCACCCAGGTGCCCTCCCAACAATAAATTTTTAAACTCCAGGAGCACACGATTCAGCTCATGCCTATAACTATGTGTACACTAGGTATATGTGTGACTGTCTGTGAATAGATATGTAAATACAGATCCGTATGTGTGTAAGCTTTTCATTTATTTTCTCCTTGAAGAGGAGGAGCTCCCAAGTGTGTATTTCAGGCCTGACGAACCTGCAGTTGCCCGTGTCTGGACCCCAGGGGGCGCTAAACCCTGGAGCGCTGCAGGTGTGGGGATTTGGCTGTGGGGGGCGCGCCAGGGCAGGGATGGGGGTGGGGGGCAAGGACTGCCCCAAACGTCTTCCCGCCCCCTCCCAGGCTCCTGCCAGTGGCTCCCACTCCCTGTGGGAACCCAGCTGGCCAGGGAGCCAGAGGATGTGTCGTTCTGAGCCGGTGGCCTGGGGGCGGGGGTTGGGGGAGAACAGACCAGTACAGCTCACACCTTGCGGCTCGGCGTCCACACCTGTCCTTCACTTGCGTGTAACCCTCATACCCAAGAAGAAAGAAATGAAGTCACAGAGGAAAGTCAGCGTGGCCATACTTCCAACCCAGCTCTGTCCTGTGGTGGCAGCCACTACTAATCCTCTTTGTAGGAAGCAGAGGGAAGGAGAGGGTCCGAACAAACCAAAAAAGGCCGGGTTCAGTGAACCTTAGAAACGCGTCGCCGCTACCACACTCACCCTAGCATTGGCTGAGCGCTGGACTAGGGCACGAATGGAAGTGCCCACACTGCCCGGCCCATGCTGGACCCTCCTGCACCCTGAGCCAAGAGGGCACAAGACCCGGGAGAAGGAGGTAAAGGCTCATCCCAGAGGCAGCCCCCACCGCGCTCCTTCCCAGTCCCAGGTGCTGAGCGAATGAGCGGACCGCACCCCTGCCACAACTTAGGCCCCTTGAGTCACAGGTATGGCCAGCGATGAGGGATTAGCAGAGGATGATGGTGCTTACACTGGCTATGAGATGAGTATTTTTAACGAACCAGGTTATTCTGAGGCCTGACCGTGTGGACTCTGCCTGAGCCTGAGAGGTAATCACAGGGGGGACAGGTGGGGCTGGACAGAGCACCAGGGGTTTACCCCTGAATGAGCCGAGATGCTTCCAAACGACAGGTACCGGTGGATGGCGGGATGGCTTGAGAACGGATGGCGGATGGGTGGTGGGTGACTGGATGGGTCAAGATCGGATGGACAGATGGGCGGACAAGGAAAGGACGGATCCGTGGATAGACGTTTGGGGCTGGACGCACAGACAGGTGATCAGCGGTGGCGCGTGGACAGCGGCTCGGGTGTGGATGCATAGAAGATGATTGGACGGACGGGGGATCAGCAGGGATGTGGCCTGAGAACTGCAGATGGTTTGGAAACGGATCACGTCCTGCAGTGGATTGCTTTGCCATGACGTCTGCCCTGCCGACCCTGTGCCTGTGGCAGCGACAACCTGACCCAGTGCCCCGTTGTGTGTGCTCAGAATGCAGGAGTGGGGAAGCATTTTTCCTGGCCGAGGTCGGGGGCAGTGGCCGATGTGGGGCAGAGGTGTGGAGGCACAGGTGGGAACGGGGTGCAGGTATGCTCTGGGGCATGGTCTGGGGGCTGCTGGAGAAGCTCACCTGGGGACTCCAGATGATGCTAGAAGGCCCCAGGGCCCTTCTGGGTGTGATTAACAGCAGGCAGCAGATTCCTGTGGCCCCACATGCAAATGGGAAAGTAAATACTGGGGACGCCAGATGCTGACGGGGGTGAGGTGGTGGCAGTGATGGCCTGGCTGGCTGGGGCAGAGGCTGGAGAGGATCCAGACAGGGCTCGCTGGCGCCCGGGAGGGCAGCCAGTCTGGAGCTGAAGGAGGGAGGGTAGAGGGGACAGGGAGAGCACAGGTCTGTGGCCATTGTAGAGACTGACTTTCTTTCACCTTGAGTGAGTGGGAACCCCTGGGGGGTTGGATCCCCCGAGCGACGGGGTCAGACTTGGATTCTGACGGCATCTTCCTGGCTGCCGCGTGTCGAGCACACACGCAAAAGCCGAAGGATCCGGAAGGTCGGGCGGTGCCGCAACTGTGCAAGAGAGTAGTGCAGGGGGAGGGCTGGGGGGAGGCTGGGAGGACTGGGGTCCCGCTGAGGCGGGGGGACCTTGGTCCTTATGCTCAGGCTGGGGGGGGGGGGCACTGCCCCTGGGACGGTGGACCACAGCTCGCTCAGCCGGGCCCCCGGGGGAAATCGAGCACTTTAAAGTTCCCAGATGAGGGCTCGAGGGGGAAAGGTTTGGTCCATCTGGGAAGCTCTGCGGGCTGGGACGTGGGGGAGGGGTGGGGGACAGGGGTCCCACAGAGGCGAGCCCCGGACTCTTGCTCTGCAGCAGCTTGAAACCAGGTGTCTGCATGGAAAGGCCCTCTTCCTCCTGGAGTTCAGGGGTGCTGGGCCTCCCGGATGTTCTTAGCAAACTGGGGCACCCAGCCCTGGGGGCTCTTTGCATGCGGAGGAAGGGGGCTTTGGGCATCGAGGGGCGCTCGGTATCCCGAGGGACCCTCTCAGCATCCCAAGGGTCCTCAGCATAGGGGGTCTCCGCACGGGGCGGGGGCTCTCAGCATCCGCTCAGCGTGGGGGGGAGCGCTCAGCACCCTGGGGACCTCTCTGGAGGCCTCGTCCCCGCGATCAGCGCGCCACCTGGCGGCCCTGCGCCGCCAAGCACCCCGCGCAGGACCCTCCTCTCTTGGGGCCGCGCCGGGGGCTCCTCGGGGCAGACCCCCCGCGCACCCCGAGCGCGGGGCTGCGGGAAGGTGCCGCCCCTGAGTGCAGCCGGAGCGGGTGGAATCTGGGGTCCCGCCGGGGGGTGGGGAGCGAAGACCTGGGAGACCCTCCCGGAGCGCGCGCGGGCCAGGGGGTGTGTGCGGGGCGGGGTCGCGGCGGCGGCCCTGGGGGACCCGGGGGAGCGGCGGAGGGGAGCGAGGGCTGGTCGCGGGGGCTCCCAGGAGAAGGGGGGACGCACGGGGGCCGCGTGCGGAGAGGAGGGGGCGAGGACCAGGTAAGCGGGAAAGGCCTCGCTGGCGGCCGGGTGTGGAGGGAGGGGCGGCGTGGCAGGTGCCCAGGGCCGGGATCTGCCGGACGGGGAGGGCTGGGGGGCGCCGGGAGGGGGACCCCAGGTCTGGTACCGGGGTCGGAGAACACGGGGGTGGGGGTGGGGGGCTGGAGAGGTAGCCGCGGTCCCTGCGGGGACGGGGCGGAGGGCAGGCAGCGTTCAGGTGGGGACCCAGCAGAGGTCTCTGGGCAGTTTGGGGCCAGCATGGTGGGGGGAAGGGCTGGAGGCGCTCCTGTACCCCCAGGACTGACGGGGGGGGGGTCCCTCAAGGAAGACGCCGGTGCCCACACTCAGCCTGCCCTCTGCCCCTTCCTCTGCTCCATCTGCTGGATTCTCTCCCAAACAGTCCCTGCAGCCTCTCCCCAAAAGCGGCTCCATCTGGGGTCTCCGGAGGGTGTTCTCTGTGGCCACCCAGCCTACGTGCCCCAGGCACTGTCCAGGGTGCCCTCAGGTGCTGTCAGAGTCGTCCTGGGGAAAATGGCCTGCATCTTCCCTGGGGGACCCCCCACGAGGTGGCCGGCGGCAGAGGGGCAGCCGGTAACACGGCTCACTGGTCCCCAGAGGTTTGGGGCCCCGGGGCCTCTGTGAGTGGGGGACGTGGCTGGTTTGGCGGGGGAGGGCAGGCAAGCGGAGAGCCTCCCCATGGCCTCACCCGGACTGTCTCCGGGTCCTTCCTGGCCTTGGCTGGATAACGTGTTTGTGTTTGTTTGAAAGATTATTTAAGCTTACTTCCCGTGTGTGTTTTAAACTTACAAGAATGACAATGTGTTAAAAATCATGGTGGGTCTTTACGGAACATGTTTTCCTTGAGGTGTGCGGGAGCCCAAATCTTAAGTGTGCGGTGAGATGACGTCGCAGGTGTGGAGCTCCCCCCCCGCCCCCCCCCCAGCCTCTGACCTTCACTCACACGTCAGCTCTGCCTGGCTTTCGGCTTCAGCTTTCTCTCAATGGGTAATGTGTCCCTGGGGTTCGTCCCGTGTCCTACGGACAGGCCACCGCCCACCCTCCTGGCCTTTGGCATGTGGGCCGTTTCCGGTTTGGGGTGGTTAGCAGTAAAGCCACTCTGTTTTGTCTATTTCTGGTGGATATAAGCAGGCCCTGATTGTGTTTCTCCTTCACTTTTTTCGAAGTATAATTTGCATCTAATGAAGGCGCAGATCGTTTCCTGCCAGATATTTGTAAGATATTGTTTATATGCAAAGCCTCTTACCTGCTTTTTGTTGTTTTTAAAAACTTAAAAAATTGAGATATAACTCACATACCATAGGGGCGCCTGGGTGGCTCAGTCAGTTAAGCGTCCGACTGCGGCTCAGGTCATGATCTCACACTTGGTGAGTTCGAGCCCCGCGTCAGGCTCTGTGCTGGCAGCTCGGAGCCTGGAGCCTGTTTCGGATTCCGCGTCTCTGTCTCTTCGCTGCCCCTTCCCTGCTTGTGCTCTGTCTCTCTCTCTCAAAAAAAAACTAAACATTAAAAAATTAAAAAAAAAATTTTTTTAACGTTTATTTATTTTTGAGACAGAGAGAGACAGAGCATGAACGGGGGAGGGGCAGAGAGAGAGGGAGACACACAGAATCGGAAGCAGGCTCCAGGCCTCCGAGCCCCATCAGCCCAGAGCCCGACGCGGGGCTCGAACTCACGGACCGCGAGATCGTGACCTGAGCTGAAGTCAGACGCTTAACCGACTGAGCCACCCAGGCGCCCCAACATTAAAAAATTTTAATAGTAATTCACAGACCGTAAGACTCACCCCTTTAAAATCTACAGTTC
Source organism: Panthera leo (assembly GCF_018350215.1). Lineage (NCBI taxonomy): Eukaryota > Metazoa > Chordata > Mammalia > Carnivora > Felidae > Panthera > Panthera leo. Next base: position 145,550,464 of record NC_056684.1, read on the forward strand.
GGTGGCTTTTAGTATTATTCCCAGAGCTGTGCAGACGCCGTCCGTCACTGGGTCCCAGTCGTGGCCCACACCCCTCAAAGACCCCCGTCCCCGTGAGCAGTGCCTCCCCTCTCCACACTGGCAACCGCCGCTCAGCTTTCTGTCCCCATGGATTCGCCTGTTCCGGAAGCTCCACGGAAACGAGTCACTCAACGTACGGCCTTTTGTGACCGGCTGCTTCCGCCTGGCGGAACGATTCGGGGTCACCCGCGTGGCGGCCCGTGGCGCTACCGCACTCCTTATTCGGACGGAGCGTTTCCCGCGGGACGGACAGACCGCACTTCGTGTTTCCGGTCGTCTGCGGATGGACATTTGGGCCGTTTCTCTTACGAACAGCGCTGCCGGGGGGACGCGCGTCCACGTTTTGCGTGGACGTGCGTTTTTCATTCTCTCGATGAATCATCCGGAAGCCGGATTTCTGGCTCACGTGGTGGCTCCGTTTAAACTGCTGGGGAAGAGTCGGGCTGTAGCCGGAATGCCTACGTCATTTCCACTCCCAGCGGCAGGGCGCGAGGGTCCCGGTCTCTCCGTGTCCTCGCCAACACTTGTTAGTGGGCGTCTCTTGGCTGATAGCCGTTCTGGTAGGAGGGGAGTGGTATCTTCTTTCTTATTTTTTAAGGTTGTTTTTTTTTTTTTTTTTTTTTTTTTTTTTTTGACACAGAGAGAGAGAGAGAGGGAGTGTGGAAGGGGCAGAGAGAGGGAGAGAGAGAATCCCGAGCAGGCTCCGCACCGTCAGCCCGGAGCCCGATGCAGGGGCGGGAGCCCACGACCCCTGAGATCATGACCTGAGCCGAGATCGAGCCAGATGCCCACCGCCCGAGCCCGCCGGGCGCCCCCCTCCCCCCCACATACACACACCGCTGAAAGACCCCTGAGGCGCTAACTGACCGCTTCCCTCGCTCAGCTCTCGCTCAGCCCTGTTCTGTAAGGCTGCATGGCTTTCTTCGTTTCGGTCCCGGCCTTCCTTGGGGGCCCCTTCAAGTGTTTTCTATTTCTGCGTCACTGTGGCGAAGGGAACAGAGAGGGTGCGGAGGGGGCCTTCCCTAGCGCCTGGAGTCTGGGTAGGAAGACGAGACCATGGCCGGGCCACCTGCAGGCCAGGCCCGGGTGCCTCAGGGTTTCCTTCAGCTGCCCGCCGGCCGTCGCCTCCACACGCGGCCACGCACACGGGCTGGGAAGGTGAAGTGGGACAAATGCGTGCCGGCGGGCCACAGTGGAGGGGCTGCAGGGACAAACAGCAGGGCAGAGACAGGGTGGGGCCGGCAGGTGCTCCTGGGGGAAGAGACCGTCAAGCCGGACAAAGGGGAGGGGGCAGCAGCCGATAGCGTGTGCAAAAGCCCGAGTCCCGGAGGGGGTGGCCCCCAGCTTGAGGCTGGTGATGGGGTCGGAGGGGAGAGGCTGGGTCAGCGGGCCTCCTGCAGGCACAGGCTGGCCGCTGGGCCCTGGGGGCCCCAGGGAGCCCGCTTGTGCTGGGCGGGGACAGGAGCCACATCACAGGTCAGGAAAAAGGGGTGAAGGAGGCCAGGCCCCACTGCCATGTGCCGGCCTGGGTCCCGAGACCCGAGGGAATGGCTGCTGTCCTCTGCACTGGTCTCCGGGGAGGTGGCTCTGACCCCGGAGAAGGGGAGGCCGCGGGCCTCCGGAGAAGGCGGGTTTCCCCTCCTCCGCCCCAGCGACTCCCCCTCTTCCCAAAGCGGCCTCCACTCCCACAAGCGGGGCCTGTCCAGACCCTGGTGTTCCCACTGTACCTGCAGCCTTCAGCCCACCCTACCCGGAGCGGGGACTCCCCGACCTGTGGGCACTCCTGGTCAGCGGACCCTGAGACGAGGAGAAAATGAACGGTGAGAAGGGAGTGGATGAGTGAGAGGCGGTGGGTGGCAGCCACGGTGTGCACAGGAGGCCTCTCCACCGGCAGGCTGTGGGACAGAGCTAGGAGCCAGCCCCCCCAGGCGCAGGGGCCACGGGGCGCCAGCTTCTCCTCACCCCGTCTTCCAGGGCTCATCAGCTATGAGACTTCCATCCACCAAGTTCTTAATTTCAGTTATTTTATTTTTAATTCTAGAATTTCCATCTCATTTTTTTCAGAGCTTCCAGGCCTCTGGTAGAATTCTCCATCCTGTCATTTATTTCTTGAATGTTTTAATCACAGCTATTTAAAAATCCGTGTCTGATAGCACCAATATCTGGTCACCTGTGAATCTGTTTCTTGCATTCTCTGTCTCTCTCTCTCTCTCTCTTTCTCTCCCTCTCTCTCTCTCTCTTTCTTTTTTATTTGTCTTTTGTTCCAGTTCCCTGGCATGCCTGGTCATTTCTGAGTGAATGTTAGACATTGTGTAGGAAAGCTGTCCGAGGTGGAGACAATGTTTTTAAATTTTTTTTAATGTTTATTTATTTACTTTTGAGAGAGAGAGAGAGAGAGAGAGAGATGAGCAGGGGAGGGGCAGAGAGAGAGGGAGACACAGAATCTGAAGCAGGTTCCAGGCTCTGAGCTCTTAGCACAGAGCCCGGCCCGGGGCTCAAACCCACAAACGTGAGATCATGACCTGAGCCGAAGTCGGACGCTCAACCGACTGAGCCCCCCGGGCGCCCCTGGGGACAATGTTTGTTCCTAGTTGGCTACAGCCTCGCGTCCGGAGGCCTCGTCCGGAAGGCCAGCGCTCCAGCCTCCGTCTGCAGGGTCAGCAGACCGCTAGCCATTCTGCCTGGCATTTAGCTGCCGCTCTCTCGCCTCGCTTCCTAGCCCCCCACCCCAACTAGCCTAGAAACGATCACATACCTTGAGGGGAAAGGAGGAGCAGCAGGATGGGTGTAGTTCGGTTTCCCCAGGCCTGTGGGAACACTGGAAGCCTTGAGCTGCATCCTGCGTGGCCTCCAGGCCCATTACCAGCCACAAACGAGCACATTTCCCCAGCGGGAAGGGGCTGATGGTGAGGGCTCCCCTCAGTGTGAATCCCTCTGGAAGGACCTCCACCCCTCAGGTCCTGGCTTCCTCAGGGCTCACTGCTAGCTGCGATCTGCTATGTGCTTTTCAGTCGAACGTTCAGAGTTGTTTTTGGTGCAGGGTTTTGTCTGATATTTGCTATCCTTCATAGCTCGAAGCAGAGGTTTTTGCTTTGTGCTGAGACTTTACTTTTGGGTGCACGGAGTCTTGTGAATGTGATTAAAAATTAAGTGGTCTAATAAACCATAGCGAGTGCTGTAGATTTGGTGGGTACATGATAAGATTCATCTACCGGATGCTGTGATGTAAGTGTTAGAGTTATATACCTTTGTGTGCATTTTAATTGTATAACAGAATAATGAAAGAAAGAAGGTTGCATTTATTTTAGTAAGAAACATACATTAAGAAAGAAAACAGGGACGCCTGGGTGGCTCAGTCGGTTAAGCGTCGGACTTCGGCTCAGGTCATGATCTCACCGTCCGTGAGTTCGAGCCCCGCGTCAGGCTCTGTGCTGACAGCTGGGAGCCCGGAGCCTGTTTCAGATCCTGTGTCTCCCTCTCTCTCTGCCCCTCCCCCGCTCACGCTGTCTCTGTCTCTCTTAAAAATAAACATTTAAAAAATTAAGAAAGAAGACATACCAAGATAGAGCATTTTCTTTTCTTTTCCTCCTCATAAAATTTGACCTGAGAGAAAAACCTTGAATCAAGACCGTCTGATTTTCCTGGCACGTGGCTTCTGGTGGGAACCTTACGCTCAGCTCGGCGCTAGTGCAATTCCGGAACAGTCTGCGAGCCGCAGTGTATCGACCACAAAGGAAGCAGCGAGCACATGCACGCCTTGTTCCCACGCTTGGGAGCTGGCTCTTTGGGTTCTGCCCTCCTCTGGGAGGCTGCAACCACTTATCTGTATTGGAAGAACTCGGATTTCTGCCTCATTTGAATTGGGTCCAGCTTGAGGCCACAAAACCTTGCTACATTTTCAGCACTCCCCTCTTTGAGCCACGGAAGCAGGAGAAACAGTCGGTGCAGCGTACGGGTCTGGTATGCCACGAACACGGAAGGGCCGTGTGACATGTGTTGAAGTTGTAAAGCAAGGTCCCTGATTTGGGGCAATGGACAGGGGTCAGAGTGGGTGCCGGGCTCCAGGCCCTGGCTGCGGGGTGGGACTCACAGGTAGGTCACGCCTAAAATAATATCTGTAAATGCTGTGGTAACACATTTTAAAAATATGTTGACTTTCAGTAAAATTTTAAAACTGTACAAAGAGCCTATGTGCATGAGTCAAAATACACAAAGGACATGAATGTAGAGTGTCAAAATAAATAGAAATATATAAAAATAAAATACAAATCTGAGACATAAAACAAAAAATTCCATCATGCGACTCAAAATAAAAAGCATCTTGGTTAATAAAAAGTGATATTTCAATATCTCAAGAAGTCTTTGATTAGAGCTATAGCAGAAGGCTTTTCTGCCACCCTTCAGTGAAAGGCCAGGTTCAGTCTTACTGACTGTAGATGGGATGTACTTTAGGCCATCAGCCTCCACCCCCACCTACACGGGCCCCCCCTCCCCCCTGTGCACCTGCCCCCCCATGCACCTGCACCTGGCCCCCCCACGCACCTGCTCCCCCACGCACCTGCCCCCCCATGCACCTGCTCCCCCTGCGCACCTGCGCCCCCCCACCCACCTGCCCCTCCCCCAACCCCCATGCACCAGCACCTGCCACAGCCGGGAGAGACTGAGGCCGTGAGCTGTGGAAGGTGAGCAAAACACCCCCTCCTGTCTGAGGGCCACCCTGAGAGAAGACCCCGTGGGTGGGGGATAACTCCCACAGCCCTTCATCACCTGCCTTGTCCACCAGGGGGGCCGCAGGGGTGTGGGCAGGTGTGACGAGCCTGGCGCTCAGCAGAGATGGGTTCTATGTTCTGGCTGAGTGTGCAAGAGACCTTCTGGCTCCTCACCGTCCTTCTCTGCCCCATAGCGGTGGGGACATGGATGTGGGGGGACGGGGCACAGGGGGCAAGAGAGTAGGAGGAGGGCCAGTATGGGTGGGGGAGGGGCTTGGATATGTGGGGGAAGCACGGGGCGGGGGCGGAAACGTGGAGGGCAGTGGGGTGCTGTCTTCCCTGCTCGTGGGCCCTTGTGCAGGGATCACTTCCAGGAGGGTGCAGGCAGATGCTAACTCCCTGAGGAGGGAAGCTCAGAGAGGATCTGAGGGGGCGCGGGCTCGCAGCCACTCCCCCCCCCCCATGCCTTAGCCCTCAGGTTCACCCGTCCTGGGGCTCATGCCAGGTCTGCCCCAGCCCAGTGCCCTGCTGCTCCCAAGCCAGGCCCTGGAAGGACGGATGCCCCGGTCCCAGAGACGACGGCATCCTCCTCCTGTGCCTGGGTCTCAGCTGGAGCGAATAACTGAGCGCAGACTCAGTGCTGCTTGGGGGGAGGTGGTGTTTGTGGGCTCTGCCCTCCTGCTGCCTGCAGATAATGACCCTGGCCATCAGGCTGAGTCTCGGGGACGGGTCTCCAGGAAGCCAGCGAGCCTGAGAGAGCGGCCGGGGGCTCTCCATGCCTCTGAAGGGGAGCGAGGCCACCGTCTCCAGTCCCTGAGCACGGCCCCTGCCCCAGCTGCCCGGACAAGCCCCCCAGAGGGCTCCCGAGCTGCAGGCTGGTGGGATTAGGGCCTGCAGACAAACAACGGTTCCTCTCCGGGGCTGGACAGGCCCACGCAGACACAACAGATGTCACCTGGCCTGGCCTCCAGGAAGTCCTGGCGCCTGGCTGCAGCTGGTCCCTGGCTTCTGGTCACCGGCAGGGCTGTGCGAGGCCCAGACTGACCGCTGGGAAGGGAAGGACGTGTGCGGTCCCTTCGCCGGCTGTGTGAGGGACACCCCGGCGTCACAAGTTGTGTGCCAGCCCCGAAGGTGCCTTCTGCTCGCTGCACTATGCCCAGTGCTCAGACTCGAAGCTTTTAATGCCGTGACACCAGCGACTGAATGCAAAAGTCCCAAGGCAAGGGGACAGTAAGAGTTCCCAGCTGAGTCCAATGGCTTCAAAGGGCCACAGGACCCTGGGGCTGGGGACAGACAACCCCCGTTTTCTCTCTCTGACTGGTCCCCTGTCTCCACTCCACCCCTGGAGGGGTCTGCAAACTCCATCTAAAGCGGTAGGCACCAAATCAGGCCCTGCCTGGCCCTGAAGCCGTGTGTCCCTGGCCCAAGCCCACCTGACCCGCTGGACGCTCCCTAGACCTGACACATTCCTCAGGGGGACTCTCGCCCCGTTCCTCTCCCCTCCCTAAGAGATACAGCAAATTTTGTCATCCTTAATACGGCTTCCTGGTTTAAAACATTTCAAGCAGAGCCAAGGGCAGATGGTGGGATCAAGGTCTCCCCGCCCCCAGTTCCCATATGCAGAGGCCACCATGGAGACCGCACAGTGTGGGGGAGTCGGAGGGGCTGTGAGTTCACTTTGAATATCACGGAGATATCCCTGCGCCAGCCCAGGACGCTGCCACATTGTGCCTGAGGCTGCAGACGGTCCAGCTTCACTCTGGGGCGCCCTTGCGTGGACCCACGTTCAGGCTGTTTCTAGCTTTGCCCTTAGGAGCAGGGCAGCGATGGAAATCAGGCCGTGCACGGTCACCCATGTGGACGTTCCCACAGGACGGATCCCAGGAAGGACACGGGCTGGCGGGACACAAGCCTTTATAAGGCTGACAGGCACTCCCCACCCCAAACTGCAAACTCCCTTTCTGGGGTAAGCGGGTGCCTGTCTCTCTGCCCGTCCCCTCCTGACCCTTTTCCAAACTGCCTAGCTTCCCCAGGGGGAAAGTACTATCTCTGGGCGGCGTGTACCCTCACTTCTCTGATTACGGGTGGACATCAGCATCTTTCCGCAGACAGCCATTCCTGCTTCCTTTGGCAAACGCCCAGACCGCCTGACCCGCTTCTAGGAGGTTGCGGCCTGGGCCTTACTAACTCATGAGAGTGCTTCCTTGGCGGGGAGGGGGTCAGCCCAGTGGTGGGCATGTGAGTTACAAAGTCGTCCCCAGTTTGTCACACATCCTTGACTTAAAAGGCTATTTCGGGGCACCTGAGTGGCTCAGTCGGTTAAGCGTCCTACTTCAGCTCAGGTCATGATCTCACAGCTCATGGGTTCGAGCCCCGCGCTGGGCTCTGTGCTGACAGCCCAGAGCCTGGAGCCTGCTTCGGATTCTCTCTCTCTCTGTCCCTTTAAAATGAATAAATATCAAAAAAAATTTTTTAAAGGCTATTTCTATGCAAAATGTCACAATTTGTAATTTAATTAGAGTGATAAACTCTTTTCTTAACTGGTTTCTGCTTTTGTATCACGTTGAGAAAAGCCTTCCTCATCTTGAGACTATTGAAGTCTCCTGTTTTCTTGGAATGCTTTTGTGGTTGTGATTTTTTTGCAGTCATGATTCTGGGCCAGAAGAAATTTATTGTGGAGGTAGGAGTCCGATATTTTGTTTTGTTTTGGTTGTTTGCAGATGGCTGCCAGTTGTCCCAAACCCTTAATTAAATAATGCCCTTTTCCTCGTGGCTTTTGAATGCCAAATAATCGCATGCTGAATGATGACAGAAACCTCTGATCTGTGTGTGTGGTGAACTGCCCATAACAAAACGTTCCGGTTGGTTCTCTGATGGTCTGCCCTCCGGGAGGACTATAGCCTTCTGTTCCAGAACTTTCCAGAACCTTCTGCTTAGTCATCTTTCTTTCTTTTTTATTGTGGTGAAGTACATATAACATAAAATTTACCGTTTTAACCATTTTTAAGGCTACCTTCCGGGGGCATCAGTACATTCGCGTCTTTGTGAAGCTATCACCACCACCTATTTCCTGAACCGTTTTCATTTTCCCAAACTGAAATTCTGCACCCCTTAAACACCCCTCCCCCTCCCCAGCACCCACAATCCTGCTTTCCTTCCCTGTGGTCTGAGCCCTCCAGGGACCTCATGGACGTGGACTCCCAGTGTTTGTCCTTTTGTGACTGGCTTATGTCGCTCAGTGTCCTCTTGAAGCTGGAGCCAGGCCTTCCTTTTTAAGGCCAAGTAATACTCCGCGGGCTCAGCCATTCGGCCATCAGAGGACGTTTGAGTGCTGCCACCTTTTGGCTACTGTGAGTAACGCTGCTGTGAGTGGAGACTTAACACGGCTGTTCGGGTGTTTGCTCAGAAGGGGAAATCCTGGATCATACAAACATTCTGGATTTAAGGTTTCGAGGCCATAATGTTTCCCACAGCAGCTACACCATTTCACATTCCCCCCAAGAGTGCACAGGGTTCCAATTCCTTCACGTCCTGGTCAGCACTCATTTTATCTGTCTGCCGATCTTTTCCGATAGTAGCTTCAACCAGAGGTGGCGTCTCGTGAGTTGTGACGTGCCCTGCCCTGCCCTGCGACTAACGACGCTGAGCACCTTCTTTGGGGACACGTCTGTTCAGCACTTCCAGGCTATTATTCTTGCATCTTTATTCCCTACCTGGACTTTAGAACTGGTTGATGTAGCTTTAAAACAACATCTTGTGGCTGCTTTTGCTGAGTTGTATTCGATGTACAGATCAGTTTGGGTGGGACTGTGGCCCCGCTCACCCTGCTTGCTTTCTCCGCTCTCCTCTGGGTTCCTGGCTCCGTGTACCTCATTCTTTCCACCCCCTCCCTGTGGCTCCAAGTACTCCCATACCTGATGGTGCCTAAAACCACCCTCTAGCTCAGTCCTCAACTCCCAAATGCTGCCGCACAGCTCACCTGCTTGTCCTCTAGGCTCTGCACCCCTGTGTCACTCTCTCAAGGGCTGACCCCTGCACGTCTGGTCCCAGGCTGGCCAGGTGACCGCTGGGAACCACCCTTGCCTCCCCCCTCCCTCACCTTGGAGGAAGTCAGGATCCTGGGAGGAGACAGACACAAAGAGAGAAAAGGACTTTTATGAAGGGCCATTTCCCAAGGTGTGTACAAGGGGCAGGTGAAGCTCTGGGTAGGGGCTCCTCCCAGAGCCCTGAGAGGGAAGGAAAAGCGACCCTGGGCAGGGGCTGGGGCCTCAGGGAGAGAGCAGGTCTGTGCCCAGCAAGGAGCTGGGGAAATTCCCCAACCTCTGGGCCGGGGGCCAAACTCACCCGGAAGCCAGAGGGCGTGGGGGATGGGGCCACTGATGTAGTCCGGAGCCCAGGGCGGGAAGCGGCGGGAGGACGGCAGGTCTGGGGGGCAAACCGGAATACCCTGTCCAACCTCTTTCCTCTCCTCCTTCCCCACCTTCTCCAGCCCAGGGCCTCTGGTTCGATTCCCCACCCACTCCTTTCGGCACCCAGAGTTCTCTAACACCCTGATCTGGGCAGGTCTCGGCTGGCATCAAACCCTCGTGCGGCGCCACGTTGTCCTTGGGATGAAGTCCAAACTCCTTGCCCACCCACATGCGGGTCCCTCCCCTGGCCTGCTCCCCCTCACCCCGGACCTCTCCCCTCCGGTGCTCCCCGCAGGGGTCCTGTGCCGCGGGCCGCCCGCCCCCTCCTAGCCCCGCCCACTGCGGTGGGTTTCCACCCTGTGTGCCCCTCCTCTCGCTCCCACGCCCAGGTCAGGGCCTGGTGACCAAGAGGGCGGCAGACGGCACAGGTGCAGGGCGGGTGGGCGCCGTCGCGACAGTGAACGCCCAGCGGCTGCGGCCGTCCCACAGCCCAGGCCGCCCAGCGCAGCGCCCCCACGGCGTCGCCCCGGCCTTCGGCGGCTCACCTTCGTTCAAGGCCCTCCCCGCACCTGCAAGGCAGGCTGCCGGCAGGGCCGTCCCCCCGCGAGGCGTCTCCCACGCTGCCCCCGCCCTCCCCCGTCTCCCAGCTCCCGGGCCACGACGCCTCTGCGGTAACGCCCAGCACCGAGCCAGCGGCCCGTGGGCCCCGACCCCGGGAGCGGTGAGCACCTCGCGAGCGCCCGGACGCACCCGTCCCTCGGCCCCCAGCCGACGCCCACGACCCCCGCCCCCAGCCCAGCCCGGAGAGCCCCGCGCCTGGGCGCCGGGGGCGCGGGCGGGCCTCGGGGACTCCCTCCCCCTCCCCCCAGGCTCCACCCGCATTTGGGCGGGCGGGGCTAAAGGTTAGGGGCCGGGAGGGCTCCCGGAGCGCGGTGAAGCGTTAAGCCGCGGGCCCAGGGCCAGGACTGCGGGCTGCTCCGGGCCCCAGGGTCCGCCGGGCACGCGGGGGCAGGTCCCCCAGCCGAGGCCGGGGCGGGGCGGACACTGGGAGGGGAGGGCGTCTGCGGGCGGGGTGGGCGGGCGCGGGGGGCCGGGACGCAGACGGAGACGGGAGGGGTCTGCGGGGGGCGCGGAGACGCGGAGGGGAGCGCGCGAGGGGCGAGGGCGGCGTTCACCTGGCACCGGGGCCCGCCCTAACCTGGATTTCCGGGGGCGGGGCGGGGGCGGGGCGGGGCCCGGGCGCGGGGCGGGAGGGGGCGGGGCCCGGGCGCGGGGCGGGGCGCGCGCCCGCAGACGTCAGGGACCCGCGCGCCAGGCCGCGGGGCCGCCGCTCCGCCCGTGGGCTCGGCCGGGGCTGCCGCGAGCGTGCGGGCCGCGCCGGGCATGTCCTAGGCGGCGGCCCCGCCCAGCGCTCGGCCGGCAGGTGCGGGCGGGAGGGCCGGGGCCGCGCCGGGGCCGAGCCGCAGGTAAGCCCGGGGCCTCCCTGCGCCCGCACCTGCGCCTGCGGCGCCGCGCGGGGATGGAAGGGGGCGGGGGGCCGGGGGGCAGGTCCCCTCCGGGCGGGACAAAGGCGTGGGGACGGCGGCCGCGGGCACACCTGGCCGGGCCGGTCCCCGCCGCCGCGGAGGCGGCCCAGGGCTGCGCCAGGCCGGGAGCGGCGCCTGGCGCGCGTCTACGCGGCCTGGAGAGGGGCGCGCAGGCCTGGGCGCCGGGGTCCCCGCCCAGGCACCGGCTCGGCCATGGCCGCCCCGGAGAGCGCTGATTCAGAAGGCGCCTGTCCCTCCCCCTCCGGGCCCGGCCGCCGCCCGGCCTGGTCTCTCCTCCCGCGGTCCCTCCCTCCTCCTCGTTTCCCGTGTCGCCGCCGTCTCTCCGCGGTCCCTGCCTCCTCTCCCGGCCTGTCCCCGGCCTCCGTTCCGTCTGCTCCTTCCAGCCGCCCGCCCGCCCCAGCCCCTGCCGCTCCCGGCCCCTGCCCCCATCCTTTCCCATTCGCAGTCCCGGCCGGCTCCCGGCCCCTGCCCCCATCCTTTCCCGTTCCCAGCCCCGGCCGCTCCCAGCCCCTGCCCCCGGGCGGCTCCACCTTCCTCCTCACCTCCTGGCGGGTGGCTTTTCTGGCTGGGGCGGCCGGGGGACAAGTTTGGGGTGTTTATTATTCTCCCTCCTAGCAACGGTGGCCAGCCCAGCCCCGAACCAGCCGCAGGCTGTTTGGGAACATCCAAACGCAGGCTCCCCTGGCCTGAGCCCTTTCAGGATGGGCTGGTGGTGGCAGGGTTGGGTGGGCTCTGGAACAGCCGCAAAACCAGGCTCTGGGGGCCTGGCCTCCCTTTGCTGTTAAGTCGAGGCTGTGGCCTCCTCTGGGTGGGGTCGCTGCCTTTTGGAGACCTTAGCAGGTGATGCAAGAGTGTGGGATGTGGGGGCTGGGAAGGGCAATGATGGGGCGGGGGCTTTGCCAGAGAAAGCCTTGTCCCCTCCCCCAGCTGCCCTCATGAGGGAGGCCTCCACAGGTCCCCACCCCCTTGGCCTCTGTCTCCTGCCCCTCTGGCTGGACTCTCAGGGAGCGCCCGAGGCCCCGGGGAGGGGGTTCTGGCAGACTGGAGCTGCCTTCTGGGCTGGATTTTCCCACGGCTTCCCACCTGCTTGCCTCAGGCGTCATGAGGGTATGCGTTGGGACACATGGCCACTCGGGCCTTCCCGGACTGGCATGTGCTGGTACTGGCCTTGCTCACTGTCTGCCCAGAAGGGAGCTGAGACCTGGGCCTCTGGGTGCGGGTAGCAAAGGGACAGGGCCTGGGGACCCCCTCTGCTTCCGCCAGGGTGGCGGCACCTTCCTCTCTCTTCCCGGTCGCCTCCCCCTAGTCTGCCTAACCTCTCGTCCGTGCTGTGTCCTGTGAGTCACATCGCGGCCTTGGGACCTCCAGGGCTGGCCACACAGGCGCCAACCGGGCCCGTGCTCTGCTCTAACTGGAAATCCTTCATGACTTCTGGACAAGACTACAACACTTGGGTTTTGCGCTGAGCCCCCCAGAGGTGAAGCGTGTCCTGGAGCCAGCTTTTGGCTCCAGCCGCAGGCCTTACGACCCCATGTCTCTGCACGGGTTGTCCCTCTGCCTGGGACGTGCACATCCACCTCCTGGTGTTACATGTCAGCTTTCCGGGGCGCCTTCCCAGACACCCTCCCCCCCCTCCCCCTGCCCATCCTTCCTCTGGGACGCTCACACTTCCTCAGAGCCTTTCAGCCTTGCTGCGGCCTGCCCAGCTGGAGAGCCCCCGATGCAGGGCACAGCTGCTCACAGTCCAGGACAGCGCTCGGCACACGGTGGCCCTCATGATGCGACTTGCCCCAGTGTGTGTGTGTGTGTGTGTGTGTGTGTGTGTGTGTGTGTGCGCGCGCGCTTCAGCAGTGTCTGTGCAGAGAAAAGGGGCCAGAGCGCTCGTAGGCGGTGCTCCACGTGTGGTGTGGCCCATGTGCACACGTGTGTCCCATGAGCGTGTGTGTGTTTGGGGCCCAAGTGCCTATGCTGCCGTGATGGCGCAGCTCGGCTCTGGGGCTCCGCGCGAGCGGGCTCTGTGTGACAGCGTGTGCATGCTGGCTGCATGGGGGCCTCCGGCTGCCCCAGGGCCTGGTCTCCGGGTGACACTGGCCCTTGTTGCCACTCAGGTTGTCCCCACTGTGCCCGTCCACCTGCCTTCGCTTCCCTGCTCATCTTGACCATACCAGCCCCTCACACCCATCCTCCACCGATGCCCCCAGGACCTTGGGCACCAAAGCACCCCCCTCCTGGGCACTGGAGGGGTCACCTGATTCCTTGGCCACCTGGCGCTGGCCTGCGTGGAGGCCTCTGCCCCCAAAGTGTTCGGTCTCCTCGAGGTGATAGGTGTATTGACGGCTCAGGACTCTTGTCTTCAGCTGTCTCCCCCCGGGCCCTCCTGCCCTCAGCCGGGGAAGCTGATCCCCTGGTTCAGAGCGCGTGCCCTGGAGCGGGGGTGCAGGGAGGGACGCCTGCCCTAATGACTCCTTCCCCTCAGGGCCAGACGGGCCTTGCCTTCGCCAAGATGAGCGTCACCTCCTGGTTCCTGGTGAGCAGCGGTGGCACCCGCCACCGGCTCCCGCGAGAGCTCATCTTCGTGGGGCGTGATGAGTGTGAGCTTATGCTGCAGGTGAGTCGGGGCGCCCGAGGGGCGGGGCCGAGGGGCGGGGCCGGGGGCGGGTCCGGAGGGCACCACACACATCGCTGGGAGCAGCAGGGCCTGAGTGTGTGCACAGGGCCGGTTCCTGCGCCTGCGCATTGGAGCTTTCTGACCGGAAGTTGCTTAGGCTTCTATCAGGCTCTCAAGGTGTCAGGGACCCCACCTTTGGAAGGTGCCGCAGAGTGGACATGTCCATATTCTTGTCCGGGGGCCCCACCTGGGCCATGAGCCGAGTGGGGAGCCGCGGGGCCAGCTCTGAGCATGAGAGCTGTCCAGGGCAGCCCGTTGAGGCACCCTGGGGTGGGGAAGGGGCCTTTCTGGGATAGAAGAGGCCGGTGGAGTCAGGGTACCGGGCACTTGACAGTGAGGAATTTCTCGGGCCCTGGGTTTCAGAGTCCGAGTTTGGCTTCTGTGGGGCTCACGCATCTGGCTATTTGGGAACGAGGAGGGAAGGGAGGTGGACGACCCTGTAGGGTTCACCCTAGTTCGGGGGTCCTTTTCCCTGCCCTCATGGGTGCGACGGAGTCAGGCTCCCCACGGCCCCGGCCCCTTGTGGCCCATGGGCCCCTGCCCCCCAGCCCCTCAAGCCCCATGCCACCCGCTGTGGGACTCTCGGAAGGAGAGGTGTCCTGGGTGTGGTGCACTGCCCGCACGGCCCTGGTTCCTTGTGCAAACCTGGCTGCTGCTACCCGTTCCCCAGGACGCGTGGGCACGCGGGGCTCCCAGCCACGTGCACATTCACGTGGGCAGCACATGTGTGTCTCCCTCTCCCGAGGGCAGAGCCCATCCCGGTCTGGACACCCGGGCTTCTCCCCAAGGTCCTCTGACTTGCCTGACCGCAGACCAGCAAAGTTCCCACATCGTGTCTGGTTGCTGGGCCTCTTAAGCGTCTTTAATCCGGAACAGTCCGTCTCCATATTTCTCTTCACGCCTGTGGATGCCGGAGGGACCGAGTCGGTGACTCTGTACAGGGTGGGCACGTGTCTTCTGTAAAGCCCTGGGTGTCTGTTGGGGGCCTTCCGGGCCGCACGTCCCCACGGCAGCCACTCCGCTTTGCCGGGATCCGGATGCGGCAGCCTGGCGGTGGTGATCCAGCTGACGCGGCTGGACCCGGAGGACGTTCCTTATGGGCATTGAAGCATCAATCTCGTATGGTTCCCACAGGTCACGAAGGGGTCTTGACCTTTAAAAACTGCCTACAAGTATAAAGAGCACTCGCGGCACTGGGTCCCCACGAGGCAGGCAGCAGCTGTGGGTGCGTCCGGGCCTCCGGGATGGCCCGCGTGGGTCTGGACGTGGCTGCTGCTCCCCCTGGGTGGTATCGTGGGATGTGACCCCTGCTCTCTGTCATGGGAGGCAGATCCGAACGTGTGCTGGCTTCGGGGTCACCGCGTTTGTCCCTGACCCCTGGCAAGGTGCTGTGTGCCTGTGTAGTGTGTGGATGGTTCTGCCGGTCTCCCTAGGGTGGCCAGGAGGGCCTCTTGGAGGAGGCAGTGCCTGACAGGGGGCCTCTGTGGGCGTTCTTTCTGCCCACTGCCTGGCTCTGTCCCCCCTGCATCGGACCCTCACTCTGCTTGCTTCTCTCCCCAGGTGTTGGTGGAGAGGCTTCTGGGTCACGGGGAGGGGGTCAGGCTAATCGCAGGGTTTGGGGTCCAGTGCCTAGTTCTGGTGAGTCCGTGGTGGAGCCCTGAGCAGGCCAGGAGCAGTGAGGGCTTCTCAGCCATTCGTGGGGGCCGGCCCCCGGCCTGGCTGTTCCTGTGTTTCTCCCCTGGCTGTCCTCTGGCACATGGGGAAACTGAGGCTCCAGGAGCTCACGCAGGCATAGAGGGGGTGTGGGGATGCCGTCCGCCCCTGCAGCCTCCCTCTCTGCCCGGACCCTGAGCATGCTGGGATGGCCACAGCTTGTACCTCCCTGGGGTCCTGTCCACACCCATGCTCAGATGATTCACGTGGTGTCCCGATGTGTCCCGCCCCCAGCCTTGAGCCCCCTGTGTTCATAGCCTGCTTGGACATCACAGAGGCAGCCCAAGCTGTGTGCTACTGAGCAAACCCACCATCCTCCCCTCCACCGGGGTCCCAGCCAGGGTCCCCGTCCGTGGTCCAGGGACCAGCCCTGACCTTCCCTCTCTCACCTGTGCTTTGGGCCACCGCAGGTGCCACTGCCACTTCACCCAGGTTCAGGGACAGGCACACCGGGCCCAGCCTCACCCTACACCTGCCCTGGCTGTCCGGGACCTCTCCTCGGGTGCCCTCACCTGCTTATCCTCACCAGCCAGCCCCTCCTCACCCGCTCCCTGCCTCATGCTCCCGGAGGGCCCGGGCTTTCCCTCTGCACTGTCCTCGTCTTCGTTCCCACATTTGTGGCTCAACAGTTGTGATGGAGCACCGTCCTGTCCTGGCGCTGGGACGGCCACGCAGAGACCCTGCCCGCCCCTCCCCCCCCCCCCCCCCCCCCCCCCCCCCCCCCCGCCCCGCCCGGGTCAGCGCTCCAGGGGTGGGGCCGGCCACACACATGTAAGCCGGACCAGGTGAGTCCCCAGGGGAGAGGCCCAAAAGAGGTGGCCCTGGGGACAGGATGGGGACCATGGAGCTGAACACCCAGGAGGAGGAGAGGCGTGGAGGGCTGGCAGGGGTGCCAGGCCGCTGGGGCCGCTGTACGGGGCAGAGGGAGGAGGCCGGGGAGCACGGGGCTGTCCGGGAGGCTTGTGCCACAGACCAGGCAGGAGGGGCTGTGGCTTGGCCCTCGGGGGCAGAGGACGTGGGGAGAGAGCGTTCCGGAGGCAGAGACGGCCACCTGGCCACGTGCCACCCCGTGTCCTCCAGCAGCCCCGCGGGCGGCTCGCCACCGTGTCCATGCCATGCAAGCCTGGCCCAGAGCTGGTGCCCCTCCAGGGTGTGTTAAGTAACACAGACGTGAGTGTGGACGCGGGCCCAGGTCAGGCTGCCGAGGCTCCTGCCCCCAGGGGGGCCGGGCACACTCGTGGGGGCCTGTGCGGGTGCACCCGTGGACGTAACAGGCACGCGCGTGCCCGTGGATAGGTGTCGTCTCCGCTTCCGCCCAGTTTGTCCGGTCAGAGCCTGTTGGGATTTGTCCGCTCAGATCCTTCCTCGGAAACCACAGCCCCGGGCGGGCGGACAGGCTGAGGCCGTCCGCTGTGGGCGCTTGTGGGCTAGCAGGAGGGCGTGTCCGGAGCCCTGGGGTTTGGCCGCTGCCAGGGTCAGCCTGGCCGGGCGGGGCTCCTTCCCGTGCGGGAGTCAGACACAGAGTCTGGAAGCACGTCTTTATTTCTTGTAAAGTAAGTGTCGCTAGACCTTTTCCCAAAGCTCGAAACGTTTGGAGCTTCTCAGGGCCGTTTTGCTAGTGCATGCCGAGGCTGCTTTCCACGGGGCGGCTGGGGGGGTCAAGGGGCTGCCTCCCCCTCCCATGGTGGACGCCCAGCCTCTGAGCACCTGAGCGTGGTGGAATTGGGGTCTGCTTCGGGCTTGGGGTGTCAGGGCTGGGAGGGAGGCTTCCGGAGGTCCCTCTCCGCCTGCTCCCCATTGGTCCTGGTGCCAGAGCCCTGGCTGGGAGTGGAGGGCGGGCCTGGGGACTGGATGGGGCAGCCCTGGCCGTGGGTGCAGATGAGGGCACTGTGGCAAGCAAGGAGCCAGAGGTCTGGCCGGGGCAGGGCAGGGAGAGGAAGGTTCAGAGAGGCCTCCGGGGCCTTCGGCTCACGGGACAAGACCAGCCTTTCCTCTCCGGCTGGTCGGGAGCCCCGGGAAGTTTCTGCAGAAGAAAGACGGCAGGACCGATGGGGGCTGAGAGGATAGGAGGAAGGTGGCTGTGGAGGGGACGGGTTGGGGAGGAAGGCCAGTGGGTGCCTGGGGGCAAGAGGGTATGGCGGGAACAGGTAGGGCGGGAACAGGTGGACCCTCAGCTGGTGGCGTTCCTGGGGGAGGCTGTGGGGCCGTGGGCAGGGAGGGAGGAGTCAGGTTTGGGCTTGAGCCGCCCAGAAGGTAGCCAGGGACGTGTCTAGGAGTGGGGGTGTGAGGCTTGGGGAGGGAAGAGAGTTGTTCAGGCTTCAGCCCAGAAGCCCCTCCAGCGGGGTTATTCCTTGGCAAAGGGGGTCTCCAACCCTGAGGGACAGCATGCCCTTGCTGCTGCCTCGGGCCAGCCCCGTGTGGCACCAGCTCCTGGGATGGAGCTGGCAAGAGCCCCGTGGCATGCCCCTTCCCAGGGCTCTTCCCCGGGCCTGCAGCTGCCCCCCGCCAAAATCTGCTACCTGGCTGCAAAGAGGGCGAGGCCCGGCTCCAGGCTCACCTTCCACAGGCGGGGGTTTCCTTTGGCACCCAAAGTGTCGGGCAGGGCTGAGGCGGGCGGCTGGCCTGTCCTGGAGCCCTGGGCCGAGCTTGGGAGAGGGTGCGGGTGGAGGCAAGCCCCCAGACCCACAGCAGCACTAGCCCTCTCCGCCATCAGGCTGGGCTCTCGGCACTGTGACAGCAGACTCGCAAGGGACGGTTACTCGGCCCGAGGTGAGGCGGGCTGAGCACTCAGGTCCCCCAGAGAGCTGCTGTCCTTGTCAACCCCACCTGCAGCCAGGGGCCTGAGGCCCAGGTGAGGGAGCGCCAGTGTCCCCCAGCAAGCCCCGTGCCAGGTGGGGGAGGCCCAGGCCAGGGCCAGTGGGGGGCTGCCGTGGAGGGTCACTAGGGCCGGCTGTGGGGGTGGGTGAGTGCTGGGCGGGCCTGCGTCGGGGACCAGCAGGAGAGTCTGATGGAGGAGGTGGTGCCCAGCATCCAGGGAGGAGGCTGCGGCCAGGGTGGCCAGGACCTGGCTGGCGTGGGTGCCCACTTTGGATGAGGGATCCAGGATGGGGGCAGAGGTGAGGCCTGGGGGGTGAGGCGTGGGTTTCAAGGTGAGACTCACCCGGTCAGAGGCCCGCTGCTCTGGGAGGCAGATGTGTTGGCACCGGGAGCCTCAGCAGTCTCGGTCCTGGGGGCTGACCAGGGCACATGCTCGCAGCAGGGCTGACCCCTGCCTCCCTGGCCCCCTCGGCAGTGCTGGGACGGCCCCACAGGCTGCTCTGCCCTCTGGATCGCCCCTGCAGCCCTGCTTCCTTCCAGAGGACCGGAGGCCTGTGGCCTGCGCCCCCTCCCCTCCTAATGCCTCTCCCCCCAGGCCCCCCACTGCAGCAGCAGCCTTGTGGGTCTGGCCGCATGGGGCCTCTGATGGGCAGGCAGGGCTGGAGGCTGCTGCTGGGGCCCCGCCCACCCACTATGGTCTGTTCTCCAGAGCATTCGGCCCATCTGCCGAGCAGAGTGACCTGGGCAGGGCAGAGCGGGGCCGGAACCCGTGTCCACCCCCACCCGCACCTTGCTGTGCCCTTGGGTCTCTGGGTGAGGCAGGAGGCCCTGCCCTAGGGGCTTCTAGTCTGTGGGAGGTACTGGGCCCTAGCCTGGTGGTGCCAGAGGGGCTGAGCAGGTGGAGAGTGTCGGAGAGGAAGTGGGCTCTGTGGGTCCGGCTGTCTCGGGGAGGGAAGGTCTGGGCACTCACCTGTGAGAGCTGACGACCCTCGAGTGGCGTAGTCACACGGGCACTCGGGTCCTGGGCCAGGGGCCATCCCGGGCCCTTGCAGATAGGTCCGGGTGTCTTGTGGAGGCACTGCCCGGCAGGTGCACGGGGCCATATATTGCCATCCAGGTGGGTCTGGACACCTCCTAGGTTGGCCGGTTCTGCTGGCCTCTCCGGGGGCTGGTCCCAGGCCTGGGTCTCCTCAGGTGGCGAGAGAGGGATGCAGGGGCCGCCTGGCCGCCCGGGGCCTCCAGCAGGGTGGGGGTGGGGTGGGCAGTGGCCGTGTGCCTTGTGCCAGGACCGCCGGCCTCGTGGCTGGGGGAGGGGTTGGGTGACCATCCTCGGAGGGGTCCTGAGGGGGTGGCGACCAGGGAAAGGTTAGAAGCGCTCGGTGTGGGAGCACTGATGTACGTGTGCACCTGTGTGGCCGGGTGTGAGCCCCGTGTGTGAGGGCACATAGACGCACCGTGTCTGTGTGTGACCGTCATTGGCAGAGGCTGCGCGGGCCCCTGTGGGGCTGACTGGGAGTGGGGGGAGGCCTCTCCCTGAGCCCCCCCGCCCGTCCATCCTCTCTGTGGGCTCTGCCTGCCCCCAACTGCCCTTGGGGGTGAACAGCAGCATGTGCCAGATGACCAGGGGGTTCCCAGCCCTCCCCCCGGCTGAGCAGGGGCAGCCTCGGGGATGGGGGGAGGGCCCCGGGGGTGGGGGGCAGCAGGGGGCGGGAGGACCCGGCCTTGGCACCTCGCCAATTCCCTGTGGCCCGCTCCCGTGGCTGGCACAGCTAGTGGAGTCAGGCCGGGTGGGCTTTCTGGGACACACGCACTCAAGATGGGGGCGTGGGTGGGGCCTCGGGGGCTCCCAGGCCCAGGTGGCTGGTGTTGGTCTGGTGGTGGTGGGGGGGGGTGGTGGTTGGAGAGGATGGGGCTCCCACTGGGGGTTCCTCTGCCTCCGCGGCCCACACCTAACCGGGAAGGTGGGCTGAGGGCAGTCTGTGTGTCCCCAGTCCCGCAGCGTGGACAAGCAGCATGCCGTCATCAACTACGACCAGGACAGGGACGAACACTGGGTGAAGGACTTGGGCAGCCTGAACGGGGTGAGTGCTAGGGGCCTCTGAGCTGCCCCGCCCCTCCCCCTTCACGACCCCTCCCTCGGAGCTGCCCGCCCCTCCCCCTTCACGACTCCTCCCTCTGAGCTGACCACCCCTCCCCCTTCACGACCCCTCCCTCTGAGCTGCCCACCCCTCCCCCTTCACAACTCCTCCCTCTGAGCTGACCACCCCTCCCCCTTCACGACCCCTCCCTCTGAGCTGCCCTCACCCCTCCCCCTTCACGACCCCTCCCTCTGAGCTGCCCTCACCCCTCCCCCTTCACGACCCCTCCCTCTGAGCTGACCACCCCTCCCCCTTCACGACCCCTCCCTCTGAGCTGCCCGCCCCTCCCCCTTCACGACTCCTCCCTCTGAGCTGACCACCCCTCCCCCTTCACAACTCCTCCCTCTGAGCTGCCCGCCCCGCCCCCTTCACGACCCCTCCCTCTGAGCTGCCCTCACCCCTCCCCCTTCATGACCCCTCCCTCTGAGCTGCCCCCTCCCCTCCCCCTTCATGACCCCTCCCTCTGAGCTGCCCCCTCCCCTCCCCCTTCACGACCCCTCCCTCTGTGCTGGCTCCGCCCTTCTTCATGACCCTTTCTTCTGTGCTGGCCCTTCCCTCTTCAGGACCCCTCTGTCAGTGCTGCCCCCCCACCTCTTCATGACCCCTCCTCCTGTGTTGGCTCCACCCCCTCTGACTGCTGGCCCCACCCTCTTCAGGACCCCTACCTCTGCTGGCCCCACCCTCCCTTTGTGATGATCACCCCCTCTTATGACCCCTCCTCCTGGTGGCAGCACCCCTCTTACCCACCCCGCCCCCCATCATGGCCTATCCCTCAGCCTTGGCTCTTCGTGACCTCCCCCTGTGTTGGCTCCGCCCCTCTCCCCTGGCCTCACCCCACCACCCTCAGCCCACCCCCCCTGCCACCCCTTGTGGTCACTTCCCCTCGGTGACCACATCCCTCTGCTCTGTTCCCACCTGGCCTCCTCCTGAAACTCCTGCTCCTGTGGGGAGGAAGCCACCCGCAGGTGCCGTGGCCCCTTGGCCTCCTCCCCTGGGCAGGGCCGTTCTGGAGAAAGGAGCCCTAGTGTGGGCAGTGGAGGCCACCTGCAGGCTGGAAGTGGGTCTGCTCAGGTGTCCGCTGGGACACCCTGTCCCGGGGGCCACGTGGCCTCTCGTGAGCAGGGCGCAGCAGGGAGGGGTCCGGTGAAGGCTCTGTCCAGGGTCCAGTGTCCGTCTGGGTCCAGTGTCCGTCTGGGTGTGTTGTTTCTGCCTGCCCCAGGGGCCTCTCACCCTGTCCCTCCGGCTCGTGCAGCCTGCCCTCCACCCTGAGTCAGGGGTCCCCAGTAGCCTCCGGCTGGCGAGTGCTGGGCACCCCGGACCGCCTCCCACCCAGCACTTCCGTCCAGGGCTCTCGGGCCCCCGAACCCCTCCTCTCTTGGCCCTACCGGATGGGGCTGCAAGGGGGGAGAGCGCTCCCTCCGCCCGTGTGGGCCGCACCGAGACGCCGACCCCCGGACCATGCGGTGCTGAGAGGGTCCCTGGGGCCGCTGGCCTGGCTGGTGCTCCCCCATCCTCAGAGGCCTGGGATGTCTGTGTAGCTGGGGTCAGCTCTTGCCTGCCCGCGTGACACCGAGCGCAGCCAAGGACACGGGCGGGCAGGGCGTGTCTGCAGAGCCTCCCGGCTGCCCCCCTGCCAGCCCTGCGTCCTCCGCTCCCTGCTCGGGCCGAGGACTCCTCCTCCGCAAACAAAGTGTGCGCATGGAGCCCTCTCGGGCCTGCTCTGCCCGCCTCCGCCCTGTACCACGTCCTCCAGGCCTCGTGTTGCTCCTACCAGACTCTGGCCCCCACGTCTGTTGTCCCTCTGTCACCCAGGGGCCCTCAGGGTGTGCGGGGCTCTCCCACCCGTCTGGCCACAGCGCGGTATCCGGCGACCAGACAATTAGAAGTCCCTGGGTGGGGGAAGAGGGTTCCGGGGAGCGGGTGGCTTTGCACAACCAGACCAGCCTCGCCACGTGGCCACTGCCAAGGACACTGTGGGGCTACCTGAGGGTCCTGGGAGTCTAGGTGACGCCGGTCCTTCAGCGGCTGCCTGTCCTGGGGTCCCTTCAGGGTTGAGGCTGGGTGCACATGTGTCACAGGCACGCAGGTCGTTGGTGCAGCGTGGGCACGGGCCTGGTGCACAAGCGGCTGTTGGGGGGCAGCACGCTGCCTGGCCCAGAGCAGTGCGGAAGGAGTGGACTCCTGAGTTGTTGTCCTGCTTGCTGCCGACCGGGCCCCGCCACCTGCTTCCTCTGCAGACGTTCGTGAATGATGTGCGCATCCCGGACCAGAAGTACGTCACGCTGAAGCTCCATGACGTCATCCGGTTCGGCTATGATATCCTTTCCGGGCCGTGCCCCCTCCTTCTGGCCCAGGTCGCCCTAGGTTGTCCTGGCCCAGGTTGTCCTGGCGGTGGTAGGGGCCCCAGTGGGCACAGCTGCTCCGTGCTCACGGCCCACGGCCATTAGCCTGGGCTCCGGCCTGACCTGTACCCGCTCTTCCCCAGACGGAGGCCCCAGTCTCAGGGAACTGCTTCCCACCTCCTGGTCTGAGCTGACACAGGGCTCCAGGAACCAGTGCGCCGACCTGGGACCCAGGGGCGAGCCGGGGGCTGCCCAGGCGTGGCGTTCTGTGCTCAGAGCATGTGTGACTGAGGGCTGGGCCTCCGCCCTGAGCAGCCTGGTTGCTCTGGGGACCCGCACGCAGCTGGAGCTCACCCTGTCTTCTCCTCTGCCCACCGCAGCCTGCACTTGTGTGGGCATACCCCCCAGGGGGTATGGACACAGCCCCTGGCTGAGCCCTCCCCTCCCCACCTCTAGAACATAGGGAGGCCAGGGCCGAGGGGTGGTCTGGGATGGGAGCCAGGAGCTAACTGTGTGGCCTGGCTCCTGGGCGCATCACCTGCCCGCCCTGCCCTTTGTGGGGGGCGTGTAGAGGGCATGTTCGTGGCCCTAGTGGTGGGCGGGGAGAGGGGTGTGCTGGGTTCCGGAACGGGCTGTGTCCTGCGTCTCTGAGTTGGGCAGCCTGGCACGCAGGCCGTTGGTGCAGCGTGGGCACGGGCCTGGTGCACAAGCGGCTGTTGGGGGGCAGCACACGCCTCTCCTCTGGGCCGTCTGCTCCCCCGCTGCCCTGCGCCCTTATCCTGGCTCCTCTGCTCTGGGTTTGCCTTAACTCGCTGCCACATTCCAACATGTACGTGCTGGAGCGTGTGCAGCACCGGGTCCCCGAGGAGGCGCTCAGGGTCAGTGCCGGCGCGCAGCCCAGGGGCTCCCCCCGCGAGGCCCCTGCGCCCCACAGCCCTCCCGGGCCAGCACCCTCAGCCTCTTGGCTCCCGTGGCCTGGTGCTGGTGCCGGTGCCATGAGTCAGCCCAGCCTGGTGGGGCCTGTCCTGCCAGACTGGCCAGTCTAGCGGGTGGGGAAGACGGTCACTCCCCCGAGGCTGATGCAGCCGCGGGTGCTGGGCACGGAGAAGGGGCTGCTGTGTGCCTGTACCAGCTGGGGGGGTGGGGGCGCCGAGAGGCATCCTGGGTACCGAGGAGGACCCCGAGCGGTCTACCGCAGGTGGTGGCCAGGAACAGGCAGGAGCGGTCAGTATTTGGGGACAGCCCTGTAGGGGGTCCTGGGGTACTCTCGGTCAGGGCTTGAGGGGCCCGGGTGGGGGGGCCCTGGCAGGACGGCCACGTCCTCTCCCCTTGCTCGTTTGTGTGGGAGTCTTGGAGCCCTGACTTGGGGGACCCTGTCCATAGCTTTACCCAGGAGCTCCGTGTGGGGGAGACTAGCCCTAGCCCCATCTTTGGAGTGAGCTGTGGGCAGCACCGGGCCTGTGGGCAGCCTGCCTGGAGTCACCGGCCAGCGTGAGGCCGACTTCTACAACCGCAGGCCTCGACCAGGGGAGCCCGGCACGCACACACGCACTCACACAGACGTACACAGACGCACGCGTGCAAACCAACATTCACGTGCACGGTCTCTTGGGGTAGACCGCTGCTCCCCACCTCCCGTGCCCTGGGGCCCATCCCTCCCCTCTCTCTGGTGGGTCCTGGGCGGGGCGTCACCTCTGATGATTGCCGCCCGCCCCTGCCTCCCCCACCCCCTTCCCGAAGCTTCCTGGTCTCGAGGACCCCCCCAGGCTTGGGCAAGGACCCCCGGTTTCCACCTCAGGCTGTCAACTCCATGGGGGTCGGTAAGGAGAGCTCGTGTGTGGGGCCAGTTCCTGCCCCCTCTGGACTGAGAGGAAGGCAGGCTGCCCTGGGCGTCTCCAGAGCTGGACCCCACCCTCACCCCCTCCCCCCCTCATCCCCGCCTCGCTGCCCGCAGCACGAGAAGTACACTAGCCAGCTGCAGGTGAGCGTCAAGAGCCCGGCACCCAGGAAGGGCGAGGCACTGCCCCAGCACACCCCCTACTGCGAGTCCTCGAGCCCCAGGCCGGAGAGGGCGGACCGGAGGCCGGGAGCAGGTAGGGCAGCCCCAAGGCGCACAGGCCGGCCCCCCCACGGGTCTGCCCCATCCAGATGACTCTCTCCTACCAGCACGGACCCTTGCCCCGTCTCCCAGCCTCCTGGGCCCCCTTTGTGGCCTGAGTCACTTCCAGAGCCTCGGAGAGACTGTCCCTGGGTATGGACTCCTGTCCTCCTGACCTTCTGGCAGGCAGGCCCTGGGGAGCCCGGGGCTGGGCTGGAGGGGGTGCCTGCCCCTCAGGGAGGCCCGGGCGGGGCTGGGGGAAGCCAGTGTCCTGGACTCCCTGCGACCGTCCCCCACTGTGGATGCAGAACAGGGCTCAGAGCGGTCACGTTGAAGCAGTTAAGGCAGGGTCCTGGGCAGCCGCAGGTCTGAGACGGGAGCTGATGCTGGGACCCCTCCAGAGGCCAGTGTCTCCCCCGGCTCCGGGTCTCCCTCCTTGTCTGTGTCGGTGCCACAGTGACTCGGGGTGGGACTGTCCTCCCTCTGCAGAGGCAGCAGCCTACCGGACCCCTCTGTACGGACAGCCCTCCTGGTGGGGCGAGGATGAGGGCGACAGTCCGTGTGAGGACCGGCGCCCAGAGGAGCCCGACCCAGGTGGGTCCCCAGAACCCCCGGAGGTGCCTGCGCCGGGGGAGACGGCGGTCTTGGCAGACACGGGTGGGGTGAGGGTGCTACCCTGCAGCCCCAAGGACGTGTTTTCTCCCCCCACCGACGTAGAGCGGCCCAAGGAGCCGTCGCAGCAGGACAGGGAGCTGGCCGGGACAATGGCCGGCTTCCGGGCTGCAGCGGAGCCTCCCAGCTACGCGTTCAGGCGGGAGCCCAGTTACTTCGAGATCCCCACGAAGGAGGCCCCGCCGCCACGGCCCCCCGAGGCGCCGGTGCAGGAGGCCCCCACCAAGGACGTGGAGCCCGGCGTGGCCGGTGCAGCCCCCGTGGTACAGAGCCACGCCTCCTTCACTATCGAGTTTGACGACGGCAGCCCCGGCAAGGTTAAGATCAAGGACCACGTCACCAAGTTCTCCCTGCGCCAGAGGAGGCCGCCCGGCAGGGAGGCCACGCCTGCGGAGGCCGTCTCTGCGGAGACCAAGGTGGCCGACTGGCTGGTGCACAATGACCCCAGCCTGCTGTGCCGGGCCGGCCCCGGTGACGACCGCCACAGCACCAAGAGTGACCTGCCCGTGCACACCCGCACCCTCAAGGGTGAGTGCCGACCGGCTGGCCCACCACGGGCCCCGGGACTGCCCCGCGGCCCCCTCGCCTCCCTGGGGGCGCCCCGGTCAGGTTGGTTGATGTCCCGTGTGCAGGCGATTGTTCTGGACTCGCCTCGCACTCGGGGCCATCCAGCGCGTTTCGGCTGCCCGTCTCGGCCGTGTGGGGCGGGGTGTGGGGCGCTGTGTCCCCGAGCACCTGTGACAGCTGGGGATCCCCCACTCCCAGGCCACAAGCACGAGGACGGCACACAGAGCGACTCGGAGGACCCCACGGCCAAGGCGGCGGCGGCCGGGGTCCCCGCGGAGGGCGGCGGGGCGCAGGTGCGGCTGCAGAGGCAGCTGAAGCGGGACCCCCAGGAACTGCTGCACAACCAGCAGGCCTTTGTCATCGAGTTCTTCGACCAGGACGCGCCCCGCAAGAAGCGCTCCCAGTCTTTCACGCACACCCCTGCCGGGGACCCCAAGGCCGACAAGCGCCGAGGCCCCGGGCCGGCCGACAGGGACCGCCCCGGCGCCCCGGCCC
Source organism: Panthera leo (assembly GCF_018350215.1). Lineage (NCBI taxonomy): Eukaryota > Metazoa > Chordata > Mammalia > Carnivora > Felidae > Panthera > Panthera leo. Next base: position 145,576,699 of record NC_056684.1, read on the forward strand.
CGGCCCCGGCGCGGGGGACGGGCGGCAGCTCGGGGCCACAGCGGGCCAGCTCGCTCAAGCGGGAGAGGACAGAGGAGCGGCTGGGGGGGTCCTCGCCCGCCCCCCGGGCCTCCCCGCGGCCCTTTGGCAGTGTGGGGCGCCGTTCCCGTCTGGCCCAGGACTTCATGGCTCAGTGCCCGTGGGACGGCCCCCCTGCCGCCCGGCCCGGCCCTGACAAGGCATCCCCGGAGTCGCCTGCCCCTGAGACCCCCCGTGGGGCCAGCCCCGTGGCCCCTGCGACCCCGCCGCCACCCCCCGCTGACCCCCAGCTGACCAAGGCTCGGAAGCAGGACGAGGACGACAGCCTGAGCGACGCGGGGACTTACACCATAGAGACGGACGTGCAGGATCCGGAGGTGGAGGAGGCCCGCCAGATGATCGACCAGGTCTGCGTGGCAGGGGCGTGGGGGCCCGGCCGGGAGGGGGGCGCGGTCGGTGGGTTGGCGCTGACCCGGGCGTGGCCGTCCCTCCCGGCAGGTCTTTGGGGTACTTGAGTCTCCCGAGCTCTCCAGGGTGTCCTCGGCCACCTTTCGTCCGGTCATCCGAGGGGACAGAGACGCGGCCGGTGACGGGGTGGCCCAGCGCATGGCCCTCCTGCAGGAGTTTGCCTCCCGGCCAGTGGGCATAGACCCCCAAGGGGGGCTCCAGGTATGTGGGACACACACTGCTCCGGGGAGGGGCCGGGCGAGGGAGGACGGCAGCCAGGCCGGCGCCCCGCCCTCGGGTCCTGTACGCACTCGAGGGTTGTGGCCTGGCCTGCGCGGCGTTCCAGCCCCTCTGCAAGGCCGCGTGGAACCTTCCGTGAGTGGCGTGCCCACCTGGCGGCTGGGTGGGGGCCCCTGTGTGGAGGGCTCAAGGGCAGGCCCTGGGGCTCTGAGTCGGGTGGGGCCCCTGGGTACTCCTGTGCCCACGGGCGGGGCTGGCCTGAGTCACAGCTGCTGACCTCCGGGCCGCCAAACTGGGCTCGGACCAGGTAGTTACGTTGGCAGTTGCGTGGGGCTCCCGCAAGCCCAGGGGAGCGCGAGGGGTCGCCTGGCTGCCTCTGACGGAGGGGTGTGCCGCAGTGCAGGGATGGCGCGTTTGGGCCAGGTGTGGGGGGAGCTGCCCCGCTGCCCCCGCCCCTCCTTGCCGTAGACACGGCTTGCCCTTCGCTCCGCAGGGCCTCACGGTGCCGGGCTCCCCCGGGGGTCAGAAGTGGGTGTCCCGCTGGGCCAGCCTGGCTGATAGCTACTCAGACCCAGGCCTGGCAGGTAAGTGGTTCCGGCCCGGCAGAGGGGTGGGGGACTGAGGGGGAGGGGGAGGGGGAGGGGGGAAGGGGTGGCCTCAGGCCCTCGTGCTGGACACTCGGGTGCGCGTGCGCGCCGGCTCTCTGGAGGAAGGCCGGGCTTCCGGCCTGCCTGAGGGCCTACAGGCCTGTGGCCGCTCCAACCAGGTCGCCCCTGTCTTTGCAGAAGAGGGCCCTGGGCGCAGAGCCGGGGAGCTCGAGGGGGCTCTGCCCGTGCGCCAGCGACGGCTACTCCCACAGCTGCCCGGCGACAGGGCAGACAGCCCTGGGGGCCTTGAGGCCACCAGGAGGAGCGGCCCCGGGCCTCCGGAGCCGGGCAGTGAGCAGGCCAGCTGCCTCTTGGGCCAGGAGGACTTGGAGCCCGACAGCCTCAGCGATGCCAGTGGGTCAGATGGTGGGCGGGGCTCCGAGCTGGGCGGGGCCCCGCGTGAGGAGAGACGCAGGAGCCCCCAGGAGGGACCGGCGTGGACGAAGGGCCGGCGCTCGCCAAGGGCCCCCGGGGAGCCAGCCCCCACCTCTTTCTTCATTGGGGACCAGAACGGGGAGGCGGCCTTCCCTAGGAAACCGTCTGTGGCTCCGGGGGAGGCGGAGGGCCCAGGACGGGTGGCCCAGGCCAGCCCCCCGGTGAGGGACGGCGTCTACGTGAGCACCAGCGGGAGGATGGTCATCCAGCTGCGGACAGGGCGGTCCCCGGAGCCCGAGGGCTCTGCCCCGGCCTTGGTGCGGCAGGAGAGCTTCAGCAAGGAGCCGGCCACTGGCCCCCCGGCGCCTGGCCAGCTTCCACACATCTCCAGCCACCCCCTCCTGCAGGACCTGGCTGCGGCCCGGGCCTCACGCACGGACCTCCACCCTCAGGACACCCACCTGATTCTGAAGGAGACGGAGACGGCCCTGGCAGCCCTGGAGGCCCGACTGCTCTCCAAGCCCACGGATGAGACCGAGGGCCAGATGGGCAGTGCCCCCGGGCCGCCGGACGACTCCCTGTCCGGGGACTCTGACGTGGACACGGCTAGCACTGTGAGCTTGCTCAGCGGTAAGAACGGGCCCAGCCCGACCGGCACCCAGCCCACGGGGCTGCAGAAGGACAAGCCGCCGTCCCCGCCGGCGACACAGGACCCGGGGACCGTCTCCTTGAACAGCGCCTGGGACCGGCTGTCAGAGAAGCGTCGCCCGCCGGGCCCTACCGACGCGAGGCGCGTGGCTGCGCGGCGTGGCCCTGGGCCCCGGGTGCCCTCGGACTGGCCTGATGAAGAACGAGGCTCGGGCCCGGCCCACCCGCCTGGCACGGACACGGTCACCTGTGACCACGAGCCCCCCGCGGCCAGCGGGGCAGGGCGGCCAGGGCCTCGCCGGAAGCCTGCGGCCCCACCGCCGTCTCCAGCCACCCGGGAGGAGCCGGGCCGAGGCCCCACGGGCTCCCAGAAGGCACAGCAGGTGCTGACCCGCTCCAACAGCCTGTCCACCCCCCGGCCCACGCGGGCCTCCCGGCTGAGGCGGGCCCGGCTGGGGGATGCCTCGGACACGGAGGCTGCAGACGGGGAACGGGGACCCCCAGCCAACCTGGAGCCGGTGGGCCGGCCGGCTGCCGAGCAGGCCAAGAAGTTGTCACGCCTGGACATCCTGGCCATGCCGCGGAAGCGGGCCGGGTCCTTCACGGGGCCCGGCGACTCGGAGGCGGCCCCCGCCCGGGCCGGCTTCTCCGGCCGCAGCGTCGAGCTGTACTGCGCTGGCCGCAAGCCCGTCATGGCCGAGGCGCGGGCCGCTGCCAGGAAGGCCGCCAGTTCCACCACGGTGCCCCGCCAGCCCTTCAGCAGGGCCCGCCCGGGCAGCGCCCGATACTCCTCGCCCAGTGAGTGCCGGGGGCAGCCAGCCTGGGCGGTGGGTTCCTGTGCTGGCCTGGCGCAGGGCTGCGGGGTCCCGGTTCCAGCCCGCGGGGACCCCCCGCTCCTGCAAGCAGGCGTGTCTCCACAGGCACGCGCAAGTGCCCCGGGAGGCCCAGGCCGCAGGGGGGCGGGGCTCTCGCTGACCCCAGGGGGGGACCCACGTGGCTGCGGACAGCGGGCCGGGCTGCACACTCTTCCCTGGCGCTCTGGGCTGGCATCCGGCTCACGAGGTACAGGCAGAGGCCCGAGCCGTGCCCTGGGGCCCGGGGAGGGTGTCTTCCCTGGACGCCCACAAAGCCCGCGGTGGGGGAGGGCCGTGTCTGTCTCCCACGCACCCCTGGGCAGAGGCCCCGGGCCGCCCGCGGTCTGTGCACACGCACGGCGAGGACAGATGGGGCCGTGGCGGCTGGCGCCGGTCTCCTGCCCCGGGGGTGGCCCGATGTCTTGCCCGCTGGGGAGCCCGTCCCCCGAGCGAACTGAAGGGTGGGCTCTCTGGCCTGTGCCTCCCGCAGCTGCAGAAGCAGGGCGCCCCTGCTTTCTGGTCCTGGGCGGGGGCCATGGGGGCCTCCACCCCCGCTGGGGGCAAGGGGTGCCGAGGTCCGGGCTCCACTGGAGGACGAAGCAGGGGCAGTGTGGTCCGGGGTCGGGGACCCACTGCCCGTCCTCGTGTTTCCCTCTGAGTGTGTTTGCCGCCGCTGTGAGGAGTCAGGTCTGAGACCAGGGAGGGGCTGGGGCTGATCCACGTGGAGAGTTTCGCCCTGATTTGGGGTCTCTGTGGGTCCCATTTCCTGCCGCTAAGGGCGCTGACCTCCCCACGGGACGCGCGGCTGCCCGGGGCCGATCAGCTCCAGCCGTGGAGGCGCCGGGCTGCCCGCCCCGCTGTCGGCTTCTCGGCCGGCGGTGGCCTGTCCCGCGGTGCCGGGCCCTCGCCCAGAGGGGCCTGGGCTGCCGCAGCGTGCTGAGTGCTGCTCTGTTCTGTTCTTGCTCCCGGAACGAATGCACGCGCCCAGGCACACGCCGGCGGCAGCAGGGCTCAGACTGCACGTCCACGTCCGAGGAGGAGTACGGCTCCCCCAAACACGCACGCGCCCGCACCTCGGCAGCCACGCAGACCCCACGGGCCGGCAGCTCCGGCCGGACCCGACCCCGGGTCCCCGGCCTCCGGGACACGGACGACGAGGAGGAGGATCCCGACCCCTACGGTTTTATTGTGCAGACGGCAGAGATCGCGGAGATTGCCAGGTGAGCCGTCCATCCAGAGGGCGCCCCCGCCCTGGCAGGGCAGGGCAGGGCAGACCTGGGCTTCGGGTTCTCTTCCCAGACGGGCTCCGTGGACGCTTGTCGGACGGATGGTTCGCGTGTGGACGGGTGGGCGGGTGTGGGACCTCCGGGCTGAGGAAGGACTCTGCTGTGGTTGTTAAAGATGAACTCTCTTGTGTGGTCATTTGCTGGGTCACCTCCGGCCGGGTGCTGGGAAGGACAGTGCAGACGTGGGGTGGGGGGTGCTGGGGAGCGGCCGTTGGCTGAGCACTGCAGGGCTCACGGCAGGGCAGGAGCCTGGGCCTGGGCTAATGGTGAGTGTTCGGTGCTGAGGATGCTAAGCTTGAGCCCGTGAGGCTCCTAGAAAGAGGTGACCAGAGGCAGGTGGTTCCCCGGAGAACAGCCCGTGTGGGCGTGGAGACACAGGGCTGGTGACGGAGGCCGTGGAGACTCGAGGTGGAGCAGAGAGGACCTGCCAGGCATGGAGAGAAGGGGACCAGGAACCGAGCTCCCAAGACACTGGGGGAGGGGGCGGTGCCTGTGCGCTGGGGTGGTGAGTGAGGGTTCTGGAAGGAGACACTTCACCCGGAGGAGGGAGGTGAGCAGGGTGCAGAGGAGAGAGGACGGGGAGTGGAGGGCCCCTGGGGGCTTTGGAGGCCTCTGCTTCCAGAGTGAGCAAGCTTGAGCATCTGATATGCTGGGGGCCAGAGAGAGGAGACGGGTCTGGGGCAGGGGGCCGTGGGCACTGAGTCGGGCCTGCAGGGCGGGGGGAGTCGGGGACTGAGGCAGGGACATGCAGTGCGGGGGGGGGGGGGTGTCGGGCCCTGAGGTAGGGGCATGCGGGGTTGGGGGGGCCACAGGCACTGAGGCAGGGGCACGTGGGGCGGGGGGGGGGAGTCGGGCACTGAGGCAGGGGCACGTGGAGTGGGAGGTGGCCGCAGGCACTGAGGCAGGGGCACGTGGGGTGGGGGGGGGGGAGTCGGGCACTGAGGCAGGGGCACGTGGGGCAGGGTGGAGGGTTGGGCACTGAGGCAGGGGCACGTGGGGCGGGGGGGGGGGAGTCGGGCACTGAGTTGGGCATGCGGGGCGGGGGGGCGTCGGGCACTGAGGCAGGGACACACAGCGCGGGGGGGAGGGGGTCGGGCCCTGAGGCAGGGGCATGCGGGGTGGGGGGGGCCGCAGGCACTGAGGCAGGGGCACGTGGGGTGGGGGGTGGAGTCGGGCACTGAGGCAGGGGCACAGGCTGGTTTGGTGCTGTTGTGAATTTGAGGGGCTTCTTCTGTGTTTTCTGGACGTAGGGAGGGTGGGGGTGGGGCCCAGTGGGGGAGCCTCATCTTGAGGGGACCTAGGTCAGCCTTGCCGGGGAGGGAGGGGCCGGCCAGGATGGTTACCTCCAGCTGACTAGCATTTCTGGGGGCTGGGCTCCGGTGGCCCCGCCAGGCAGGGGCTGCGGTACCGGTACCGCTGGGAGTGGATGGGCCCTGGGGGCCGGCTGGGAGGTGCCCTGGGTGGTGCTGAGACTGCCGAGGGCAGAGACCTGGTCCTCGGTGGCCTTGGAAGCTCTGTCCCCGTCCCTGGGGCGACCGCAGGCGTTGACGGGAGGAAGCTGGGCGGGGTGGGCCTCGTGCCCCTGCGGTGAGGGGGGATGGTGGCGGACAGTGACAAGGGGCTCCAGTGCCTCAAGCCTGGGCCGGGGGCTCCCGTGGCACAGGATCTGCTGGCTGTGGAACCCGATGAGCTTCGGGGACAGGGAACAGAGGCTGCAGGCTGGGCCTGGGGACCTCGCAGGCAGTAGGGGCAGAAGCCGTCCCCGGTCCTCGGGGGCTCGAGGGGACGCACGTCATCGCCTGTGCAGGGCGCGGGTGAGGCCAGGCTGATGCTGGGGGCTTAGCCTCCCTCAGCCTCCCCGCCTCCCCTGCGGGCAGGTGCCCGGTCTCTGCCTGCCTCTGTCAGCCTTTGCCTGATTCTGATCGTGGTCTGTGACCCCTCCCCCACCTTGGTGTCCCTGCCTGCGGAGGAGGGCTCGTGTGGCCACACGTTCTGTGGCAGCCCTGATGCCCGGCCCTGGTGGCCGGAGGAGGAGAGGGTGTGTGTGGCTCGCTCTGGAGCCCTTCCCACCTGGCCCTGCCCGGCCCAGCTCCGGCCACCCCTCAGGGGGCACTGGGGCCTTGAGCCTCCGGACGGGGCCCTGCCAGCTCTGACGTTGCCGATGGCCGCTGGGGCACAGTCTGGGCCAGGCTGCAGGCCGCCTGCCCCTCACCGGCACTTGTCCCTTGGGAGGGGCTCCTGCCTGCACCTGAGAGGGGGAGGTCTGCCTGGGGACGGGCACCGGGTTCTGTCAGCCTCCTGCTCCCCGACCTGCCAACACCGGCCCCAGCCCGGCAGACCCCACGGCACCTGCCTTCTTCCCTGCTCCCGCAGGCTGAGCCAGACGCTAGTGAAGGACGTGGCCATCCTGGCCCGGGAGATCCATGACGTGGCCGGGGACGGTGACTCGTTGGGCTCACCGGGGCCCGCCCGTAGCCCCTCCCTCAGCAACGTGCCCAGCACCCCTGCCTCAACCATCTCCGCCCGTGAGGAGGTGAGCCCAGCCCCGTCCCCGCTCCCTGAGCCGTGAGGTCCGGTCAGGCCGTGTCTGGCCTCCCCCCCGCCCTGCGGCAGCTTCTGGCACACCTTGGCAGAGGGCGGACAGGCACCAAGGCTGTGCGTCCTCCGCTCGGCTCCCCGAACAGCTGCCTTGGGGGCAGGGGCGTCCAGGAGTCCTGAGCGCCCAGGGCGTGGGGTCGGCTGTCTCCTCGCTGTCGTAGCAGGGGGGCGTGGGTGCCCGCACCTGCTGGCGGGCGGCCCCCGAGGTGCGCTGACGCAGCCCTGCCCTGTCTGCAGCTGGTGCAACGAATCCCTGAGGCCAGCCTCAACTTCCAGAAGGTGCCACCTGGCCCCCTGAGCTCTCGGGACTTGGACCAGAATATGAACGACCGCTGTGAGGACCCCCTCGCCAACAAGATGCGGCCTTGGAACCGTGAGGAGGCAGGCGCCTGCCCCCCCCGCCCTCCCCTGCAGACAGCTGGCCTGGCTGCACACAGGGGTCCCTCTGGCCAGGGGTGGGGTGTGCCCAGGGCTCCCGGGCGCCGCACTGACACCTGGTCCTCGCAGGTGATCTTTGACAACCTGATGCTCAACCCCGTGTCCCAGCTGTCCCACGCCATCCGAGAGAACACGGAGCACCTCGCCGAGAAGATGAAGTGAGCAGGGCCAGCGGGCTCCACAGGCCCCTCGGACACACACACGCACATGTCAGCCAGGGCCTGCCGGGGCCACACACACACACACACACACACACACCCGGCCGCCAGGCCCTGAGCTTGTGGCAGCCAGAGCCCCCAGGGCGACCCCCAGCCCTCCCTACGTGAGGCGGGGACGGGGGCTCTGGCACCAGCCAGGCCCAGGCCCTCCTCCGGGCCTCAGTTTCCCCTCGGGCGCGGGAGGGGCGTGGTGGGTGGGGTGGCCCGGGAGCCTGTGGGTCTAGGCTTCCGTCCTCACTGTCCTCTGCCCGTCCCGCTCCCACCCCTGGGCGGCAGGATCCTCTTTCAGAACACAGGGCGTGCCTGGGAGGAGCTGGAAGCCAGGATCAACTCAGAGAACGAGGTGCCCATCCTGAAGACGTCCAACAAGGTGGGCGCCGGCCCCGTCCCCCAGCCACCTGGCTCCAGGGGGTGGGGGGCTCTGGCCACAGACCTGGGGGAGAGGTGACCCCTTGGCGGTCCTGTCCCATCTTCCCCTGCTCGCTCGCTTCCAGGAAATCAGCTCCATCCTGAAAGAACTGAGGCGGGTACAGAAGCAGCTGGAAGGTGGGTGTGGCCAGACGCGGGCGGGCGGTGGGGGGGGACCCACACTGGTGCTGCTGCCCCCCACCCCCACGCAGGGTCCTTGCTGGGAGACCAGATGCATTGCCCACCGTTAGCCGGCTGGGAGGCCCCGGGGTGGGTCCCTCGGGCTGGCCTAACGCTCCCGCCCCCGCAGTCATCAACGCCATCGTGGACCCCGGCGGGAATCTGGACCTGCTGACCGGAAACCGGGGCGCTGCGGGCTCGGCCCAGCTTGGGAAAGGCCGGCCGGCCGCCCAGAGCCCAGCGTCGCCCCCCTTGGCCCTGCCTCTGAGGAGCTGCCCGCCGCGGGCGAACTGCGGGTCCCCCGGCCTCCCGGACCCCGCCTTCCTCCCCGACTTCCTCCCTGACGCGGAGAGGTTCCTGATCTAGGCGGTGGGGGCCGCGGCGGTCCCCCTGTGCCCCGGGGCCGGCGCCGCCAGCCCCCTTTATCCGCCACTGCGGCCCTTCCCGGCTGCGGACGGTTCACGCGGAGCCCCCCGCACGTGCCATAACCCCTGGGCAGGGGCCTCGGTTCCCCGGGCCCCTCCCTAGCTCCCAGCAGCACCCCAGCTGGACGGGCCGGCCCGGCCCGGCTCCCGTTGCGGCCACCGCCGCGGCCCGCGTCACAGGTGTGTCCCCTGCCTCCTCTCCACGCTGTCCTTTTCGTCTTTAGCTTTTGAGGAAAGAGTCGTCTGTGCCATCGCCGCGGCTCCCTGGGCCCGGGAGGCCCCTCCCCCGCCTCTGGCGCCGGGGGCTACTGTTCTGTCGGAGGCCCCGGGCGCCGGCCGCGGCTGGGCCGGGGGGTGCCTTTCAGTGCCAAACACAGAGCCGGGAGGGGCTGGCGGTGCCCCGGGACCGGAGGCCGGGGCGCACCCGGCCGGGGCCCTCACGGGCGGCTCTGCGGCCCGGTGGCCTGGGGCGGGGACGTGGCCCGCGGAGACGTTCGGGGCGGGAACCCCACTTCTTTGGTGCCAACGCAACTGCCAAGCCCACCGAGTGTGTGGCTGCTGCCACGCCGGCCGTGCACACGGGCACACACGCATGCCAGACACGCGCCCGTGCTCCCGGCCAGCCCAGGCACGTGTCCACACTGCAGGGCGGTAGGTCCCAGCTCGGGACGCTGGCCGCACTCGGCTTCCTGCGGTTCTAGGCCGGGGTGGGGCCGGGGGGGTGGGTGGTGAGCACTAGACCCAAGTGGCTGGAAACCAGAGCCTCCCTGGGCCGCCCGCCCTCCCCCACCGTCACCCCCGTCCTCCCTGATGCTGTGGGCATTACCTGGGTGTCTGGCTCGGGGCCCCCAAGGCTGCTGTGCTCCGGTCCCGGTGCAGGGGCGGGGCGGGGAGAGCAGGGAGAGACCCCCCCCCCCCCCCCCGGGACAGTTTGCCTTCTCAGGGTTCTTTCAGCTGGGAACACGCCGGGGGAGGGGGGGCAGAGCACGCCCCCCCAGGGGGGCCCGTTTCTGGAGCCTCTAAGCCAAAGAGCCCGCGGGCTGTGGCAGGTGGGGGCGGGGCTGGCCCACCCTGGCCGCCGTGGCGCGGGGTCGCCGTGCACCCTGCCTGGCGCCTGTGTGAGTGGCGGTTGCGGGACGGGGCCCGGAGGCCAGTGGGTGTGAATCCGGGCCCCATGGGTGACGTGTGTGTCTGTGTTTACATTTAGCTGATGTGGACTCGTGTGCATGGGTCCTGTACGCCCCTCCCCCCCCCGTTTCTGTGTGCGAGTGGTGGCGGGGTCCCTGCCAGGACCCCGCCCCTCGAGCCTGCTGGTCCACACGGAGGAGGTGCCGGCCCGCTGTCTCCTGCATGCCCCACACAGTCGCCCGCAGCCCGTCCCCTGGAAGCAAACAGTGGCCGTTCTCCATCCACACCCACCCTCAGTGATCGTTGTACACTTTTTTTTTATTCACAAATTCCTGTTCCTCCCCCTTCCAGCCTTCGACTCGGGATCGGTAACTTATTTGTCTGGCTTCTCGGAGGTACTTCTGTCTGTCTGTCCTCAGGTGGTCTTATGGCTGTCTTTCGGAAAACGATTATTTTATATGAGTTGTCATGGAATTTGTTCTAATAAATCATTCTATCACATGGCGAGGTCCCGGCGTCCCTTGCCTCGGCCTCCTCTCTCCGCCGTTGGAGTCTGGCCTGGGGATGCCTGGCCCCAGGGGTCTCCCTTCATTGGCCCGAAAATCCCATTTGACCCCCAAGACCAGGGATGCGGCAGTGCAGAGACATTGCCAGCAGGGGGCGGTGTAGGCGAGAAAGCAAAGCCTAGAAATGTCGCGTTTGCTCCTGGAGAGAAGAGTTCTAATTTTATCCCAGCCGTTGAAGGACTCGCGGACCAGCAGCGCTCTAAAATAGGCCTGCTGTGGACAAGTAGCAGGAGGGGCACGGCGCTGAGTACTGAGCCTCGGTTTCTCCCAATTCCTTCACCCTTTCTGTGGCTTTGGAGCGATCGCTGACCTCACGCCGCAGCTGTGGTGGTGTCGTGCCACCCGGTGCCTGGAGCCCTGGGTCTGCCCACCCAGGGGATCACATCCCCCAACTCTGCCGCAGGGTGGACCCAGAGGAGATGGGCAGTTGGGCTGGAGAGCGTCCAGCCTGCTGTCAGCCCACACTGCTGGCTGCAACAGAGACCGATCACCAGGTCGCTCGACCACGGCACAGGAACCACTTGTACCCCACTGCTCCCCCACCAGCGCTGTTCCCCTATTAGCTCTGTTCCCCACACCAGCTCTGTTCCCCGCACAGCTCTGTTCCCCCCACCAGCCCTGCTCCCCACGTTAGCTCTGTTCCCACACCAGCTCTGTTCCCCACACAGCTCTGTTCCCCCCACCAGCTCTCATCCCCACGTTAGCTCTGTTCCCAAACCAGCTCTGTTCCCCCCACCAGCTCTCTTCCCCACGTTAGCTCTGTTCCCAGACCAGCTCTGTTCCCACACCAGCTCTGTTCCCCACGTTAGCTCTGTTCCCCCCACCAGCTCTGTTCCCCACACAGATCTGAAATGAATAATACATTGAATGGTATTAATAGCCGGGAGACACTGCAGAAGAGAAGACTGTTCATCTAGAAAATATAAACAGGAGAAATTAGCCAAAATGAAGCACAGAGAAAAGGCTTTAACAAAAATGAAAAAAATTAAATTAAAAAAACAGCAGCACTGATAAATGGCACAATATCAAGAAGTCCAACACACATGTAGTTGGGGTCCCAGAAAAAGTGCGGAGAAGAAAATGTCCAAAGAAATGACAGCAAAAGATGCCTAGACTGGATACAAGCTATAGATTGATGGATGTGATGAGAACCCCAAGGCAGGGGCAAACGAAGGTGATCAGCAAAGCGCATCGCAAGTCAACAGCTGAGACTCAGTGACAGGGAAGGACTGAAAAGCAGGCAGTGACTCGTTCCAGAAAGGCAGGACCACGAAGACAGTAAGAGGCTCCGTGGTTTCCGGGGGCTGGCGCTGTGGAGGGAGGGACCGGGCGCGGTCAGTGCGGGCCCTGATAGCAGATGGGTACATGTCGTTGTACCCTGGCCCAGACCCAGAGCGTGCGCGCGGACTGAGCCCTCCTGTAAACACAGGCCCCGGCGATGATGACAGGTCACCGTAGCTTCCTCCAGGGCACTCACGTCCCACTGTGGTGGGGACGCCGACGGCACAGGGGGCTCGCGTAGTGCAGGTGGGAAATCACTGTCCTCTCCCCACTGTTTTACCGTGAGCCTAACACTGCTCAAAGAAGTAAAGTCTTAATAAAAAATTAAATTTTAAGAGATTTATTACAGGGGCACTCGGGGGGCTCAGTCAGTTAAGCGTCCGTCTTCGGTTCAGGTCATGATCTCATGGTTCGTGGGTTCGAGCCCCGAATTGGGCTCTGGGAGGACGGCGCAGAGCCTTCTCAGGATTCTCTCTCTCCCTCCCTCCGTCCCTCCCCCCACCCCCACTTTGTCTCTCTCTAAAAAAACAAACTTAAAATCAGTTAATAAAAGATGTATTACATGTAGAGGAACAAAGATAAGGATGTCATCAGACTTCTAATCCAAATGTCAAAGGTACAACATAACATCTAGAAGGTGAAATAAAATTGTGACTTTGGGGTTACAAAGATTTCTTAAATAGGACACAAGAATCAGTAGCTACAGGAAGTTTTTAAAAAAATACTTATTTATTAGTTTTGAGAAAGACAGCGCAAGCAGCAGACGGGCAGAGAGGGAGACGGAGAGAGAGAGAGAGTCCTAAGCAGGTTCCGCTCTGTCAGTGCAAAGCCTAACGTAGGGCTCGATCCCATGAACCGTGAGACCATGACCTGAGCAGAAATCAAGAGTCAGACACTTACCTGACTAAGCCCCCCAGGCGCCACCCCCCAAGGGAAGTTTTTCTTAAACTGGGCTAGCTCGGCTAAGAACACTTATTCATCCAAAGATCCTTCTAAGAGTGTGAAAAGGGACGATATTACCTATAACTAGATTCAGCAAGTAATCCATATCCAAAATACATGGGTCCTACAAGTAGAGAGAACAAGACAGACAACGCAATAAAAAATGGTCAAAAGAGCTGAGCGGGTGCTGTATGTGAGGAGCCCAGGAGGTCGGAGAACTGTGTGAAAAGAGGTGCCACCCCGTCTGTCATCAGAGAAGCGCAAGGTAAAACCATGATGAGACAGCACAGCACGACCAGCAGAGCTGAAGCGAGGGCCCCTGTCAAGGCTGGGGAGAGTGGAACAGCTTGACAATCTTGGAAAAAACTCAGCACTAGTTACTAAAGCTACCCAATGCCTACCCATGACCCAGCAACTCTCCTGGGTCTACACCCAAGGGAAACAGTGCGGTGATCCCCAAAAGACACCATGAGAACGCCCACAGCAGCCTCACTCATAAGCAGCTAAAAACGACCTCCGTGGCCATCAGGAATGGAATGGATCGGTAACTTCTGGTATGTTCACGCGCTGAATAGTACGCTGCGACGAAACGGAACCTCACACGTTGTGATGAATCCGCACACACAACCAAGACAAAGGAAGCCAGGTGCCAAATCTATGCGCTGCGTCGTTTTGAAAATAAGGAAAACTAAGCCATGGCCGTGGAAGTCAACACCAGTACTCTGGGAGGGAGGTATTGGCCAAGGAGGGCTTGAGGTAACGTCCTCCGTCCTGATTTCTGTGGTGGTTACACAGGTGCATGTATGTATACAAAAAAATCCATTGAGTCGCGCACCTGAATATCTATGCCCTCCACACGGGTACCTTACAATGCAATAAGGATTCAAAAAAGTGATGATGGAAAGTGAATGTATTGACACAAAATTGCTCATAATATTTGCTTGTCATCTTTTTAGGGTCTGAGGGTCTGTTGCTGTGCTTTTTCATTTTCACCCCAAAGAGTGGTGATTCACACCTTCTCTCTCTCCTGCTCAGTCTTGCTGGGGTCTACCCACTTTATTTTTCTTTCTGTAGAGCCAACTGCTTGGGTGGATTTGTCAATTTTCTCTATGATACATTTGTTTTCTGTTGCATCAATTTTGCTCTTATTCTGTATTTTATGCTTATTGTTAGTCTCCCCCCCTTCCCTATTTTAAGCTTTCTTTCCTCCCCTTTTCCTTTCTTTATTTTGTGAGATGGATCATCATTGATTTTCAGCTTTCCTTCTTTTCCGATATATGGATTTAAGGCTACAAATTTCCTTCAAAAGACAACTTTAGCTGATCCCATGAAGTTGGATATATTGTATTTTCATTGTCATGTGGGTGAAACAATTTTTAGTGTTCATTAAGATTTCTTCCTTGGCCCGTGAGTTATTCAGATATGTGTTGCTAAATTATCAAACATTTGAGGATTTTCCATTATTCTTTTGTAATTCATTTCTAGCCTATTTCCACTGTGGTCTGAATATATATTTTGAATTATTTCGATCATTGGAAAGGTATAGAGTATGCTTTTTTGTCCAGAATATGGACAGTTGTGATCAATGTTTCATGTGCCTTTGAAAAGAATATATATACTTCCATATATTTTCCGTCTTTTACCAGTTTGATCAGCTTTATTTTCAAATATATCCATTAATGTTTTGTCTACTTATTTCACCAGTTGCTCCAAGGGCTGTGTTATAGTCTGCCGCTGTGATTGTGGATTTATCTATTTCTCCTTTCAGTGCCATCAGTATTTCTTTATGTGTTTTGAAGCTATGTTATTAGTTGCATACAATTTAGTTGCTATATTCCTGGTTGATGAGCCCTTTTATCATCATGAAGTCTTCTTTATCCCGAGTTATTTTCCTTGCCTTAATTAAAGTCTACTTGGTATGATATCCGTATATCTTGCTTTTCTCTGGTTGGTGTTATCATAACATCCTTTTTCATCTTTTTATTTAAACTTTTGTAGATTTTGTTTTACAAAACTCAGTCTGACAATATCTATTTTTTAGTTGGAGTGTTTTTAGTAGATTCCTGGCAATTACCAACGTACTTAACTTTAAATCTGCTATATTATATCTATTATTCCATTTTTCTTCCCTTTTTGTGTTAGGATTAATCAAGTATTCTTTTCCTTCTCCTTCTCCTCCTCCTCCCTCTCCCTCCCTTCTCCTCCTCCTCTTCTTCTTCCTCATTTGCTTGTTTCCCCATTTGCTTGTTAGTAATACTTTCGTTATACTCTTAGTAGGTACCCAAACAATTATAAAACCCATCTTTCACTTATTATGGTCTAATGTGAATTGTTCTTTTCACTGCTTCCTGGCAATTACAAAATAATTCACAACTCTAAAATTAATTTATAAAATTTATCTTTCACTTATTAGGACCCAGTGTGAGTTTGCAGTTTTGCTACTTCCTAGACCACATACAGACCTTCCAGCTCTTTAAATCCGTCTTCCTCTCCCATCTTTGTACTGTTACGAGCAAGCATTTTAACTCTGCAAATATTATGAACCCTACAATGAATTGTCTTATTGATTTCTGCAGTCAACATGCCCTAAAGGCACTGACATATTTGCACTCTTCTTTTCAGCTGGCATTTCCCTGTTTCCACCTGGGGTCATTTTCCAATAGACCGTCACTGAGATTTTTGGTTTTGGTATATAGGTTTGCCGTGACGAAATCTCTCTACTTCTCGAGTGGGGAGTGTTTGGAAATGTTTTTATTTTGCCTTTTCCTTTCACTTGGCACATTGATATAATATTCCAAGTTGGCAGTTACCTTTTTCCGGCACTTAAAATACACCGTTCCGTCGTCTTCTGGATTTCCTTACTTGCGTGGAGAGGTCAAACGCGTTACTGCTGCCTTTCTAGATGGTGTCTTCTTTTCTGGCTGTTTTAGGTTTTCTCTTTCATTTTAGTTTTTCGGTCGTTTGCCTACAATCAGGAGCATCTCTGTGCTCCTCTGTGTTGAGGTGCGTGGCACTTCTTGAACTGGTCTTTCACCAGTTTGGGGAAAGCCTCAGCCATCCCTCTTCAGATATAATTCGGCCCCAATTTCCCAATTCCCCTTGCTCGGACTCAGTTTATACGTGCGTTAAACCTGTGTGCATGTCCTGTGTGTCTGTCATGCTCTTTCCCGCATTTTCTGTGCATTTTTCCTCCTTGTGTTCGTCTTTTATTGTGTCTGTGTCACAGCTCGCTAGGCCTCCTGCACTTCTGTCCTGGCTGTGAACCCATACGTTGCACTTTTTACTGTGGTTATTTCATTTTTAATTCTAGAATTTCTTTGATTTAAAAAGAATGTCTCCTTTCTCCAAGTGAAAATTTCCATCTTGCCATTTGTTGTTCTGAACATATTAATCACAACTGGTGCCAAACTTGTTTGATCGCTCCAATACTTGACCCCTGCTTCTCCTCTTGGTTCGATGTGCTGATGTCTGGGTGACTTTTTTTTTAAGTTTAAGTTTATTTATTAAAAAAAAATTTTTTTTACTGTTTTTTAATTTATTTCTGAAGGAGAGAGAGACAGAGCATGAGAGGGGAAGAGGCAGAGAGAGAGAGGGAGACACAGAATCCGGAGCAGGCTCCAGGCTCCGAGCTGTCAGCACAGAGCCCGACGCGGGGCTCGAACCCACGAGCTGTGAGATCATGACCTGAGCCAAAGTCGGATGCCCAACAGACTGAGCCACCCAGGCGCCCCTTTAAGTTTATTTATTTTAAGTAATCTCCACACCCAATGTGGGGCTCATGCTCAAGACCCTGAGGTTAAGAGTCACACATTCCTCTGACTGAGCCAGCCGCGTGTCCCTTGATGTCTGGTGACCCTTTTTTGTTTGTTTCTGAGGGGGGGGGGAGAGAGAGAGAGAGAGAGAGAGAGAATGAGAATCCCAAGCAGGCTTTAAGCTCAACACCGAGCCAGATATGGGGCTTGATCTCGTGACCATGAGATTATGACCTGAGCTGAAATCAAGTCAGATACCTAACTGACTGAGCCAGAAACCCCCAGGGACTCTGAATTTAAAGTGACAGACATTGTGAACGGGGACGGAAAGAGATCCTGTGGATGAGGTTACACGTATCAGAGAGGATCACCCCCAGAGAGGGACGGATCCCTTCAGTCCACTCAGGGACTGAGCCTAGACAAGGCTTCCTCTACCTCCTGTCTGCCCGTCCTTCCGGGGCTCTGCTCTCCTGGAGTCCCCAGGAGTCCCACCTGTGGGGCGCGTGACGTCACCAGCGCCCTCCTCCTCTGAAGGTCGCCCCGAGCTCAACTCTGCGTCCCCGGAGCGGTAATGTTCCGGAACCCCCCTGTGCTCGTGTCCCGTGCAGCACACGAGTCAGCAGGTGCCTCAGGAGGAAAACTGGCCCGGAGGGTCTGCTCCTCTTTCTCTGGAGGATCTGGACCCTCAGTCCCGGAGGCCCCGGCATTGCTGGACTGCGGTGTTTCCCCCCCCCTGGCTTGGCGAGTCCCCCCGACGCATTCTGCCTTCCTACCCGGCTTCTCGGCCCCTCACGCTTTCTGCTTCCCCTCCGACGACCAGAACATCTAGAACCGTGAGCTGAAAGTAAAATCGAAACCGGACGCAAAGCTGAGATTTTATTTTATTTTATTTAAAAAAAAATTTTTTTTTTTTAACGTTTATTTATTTTTGAGACAGAGAGAGACAGAGCATGAACAGGGGAGGGGCAGAGAGAGAGGGAGACACAGAATCGGAAGCAGGCTCCAGGCTCTGAGCCATCAGCCCAGAGCCCGACGCGGGGCTCGAACTCACAGACCGTGAGATCGTGACCTGATCTGAAGTCGGATGCTTAACCGACTGCGCCACCCAGGCGCCCCAAAAGCTGAGATTTTAAGAAAGAAAGGGAAACCCCGCGTACCAGGAGTCCAGGGCGAACTGGAAGCTGGACGGTCAGGGAGCGCCACAGGGCCTCTGGGGGCAGCCGCGGGCCCAGAACCGCCCGTCGGGGCCGGGCACGCAGGCTCGGCAGACCGGGGCTCGTGTCCAGGAAGAGCAGCGGTGACAGCAAGACCCCCGCTCCGAGCTGAGGGCCCCCAAGTCTGCACGCGCAGGGGAAGGGTCAGGAAATCTCTCCCGGGGCCCAGCGAGAGGCCAGGGAGGCGCATCGGCTCCGGGCTCGGGGCGGGAGGAAGAAAAGGCTGCGGCAAGAAACGGAAGCCCGAGAGAACGCCGAGCGGCCGGTGCACAGAGCTGGACACGCGACTCGGCTGGCGGGCGGGGTGGCGGCTGGAAACCGGCCCGATGCCACCGCGGAGGCGGAGACGCGCGGCGCTCACGGAACGCGAGCGCCACAACGCGAGGGCGCGGACAGTGGGCGACGGCTGAGAATCTTCCAGAAATGACCGCGGCACGCATCCTCCGGTTTCGGAGCCCCGGGCCCCACGGCGGACGGATGCGAAGCAACCTCACCGGGCCGCGCCGGGCGCGCAGGGCGGGAGGCCAGAGACGCAGGGACGGCCCTCGAGGCGGCGCGGAGGTGAGGGGAGCCGACGCGCCGTGGGGGGCCGCGTGCAGGCGCAGCCAAACGGAACCGCGTCTCCCTCCCGGGAGCCGGCCCCGCCCGCCCCCGACGCGGGTCTCCGGGCCTCCAGAACAGAGGCGATCGATGCTGCCGTGGCAGCCGCCCGGCGCCCAGCAAACCGGTAAACGCGTTCGTTCCGCACACGCGGTGTCTGCGGACGGGGTGAGGAGGGACGCCCGCTCTAGCGGCACCCTCGGACCATTCCAGAAGACCACAGCCAAGGAGGGCTTTTGCCACGTGGGTTCGTTTTTGAGAGACAGAGCACGGGCGGGGGAGGGGCAGAGGGAGGGGGAGCCACGGAAGCCGAAGCAGGCGCCGGGCTCCGAGCCCGACGCGGGGCCCGAACCCACGAACCGTGAGATCGCGACCTGAGCCGAAGTCGGACGCCCAATCGACTGAGCCCCCAGGCGCCCCCGCTCTGTTACTCGTAGGACGCAGATCTGAAATACAGGAACACGCACCAGCCTAAGGTAGAAGGATCTTTTTAAAAAGCCAGGCCAATATTCATCAGCACAGAGCTGGCATAGCTAAATTAAAATCGGACAACATAGATTTTCAGACGGAATCCGTCATTCGGGAAAGTGCGAGCAGTGCGTGGTGACAGGTGGCCCAGTCGGGGACGTAGCCACCTGAAGTACAGCCTTCGCTGCGGGAAGCAACAGTCCACGTGGGAATCTCCGTGGCCCCGCGCCACAGACTGGCAAGAAATGATGTGTAATATTTGAACAGTGCGTCCGCGAGCCCCGCAAGACGGATGTAGACCCCAGGCCCTCCCCAGTGGAGGCCGCACGAGGTTAAGGACCCAGTGCCACCGGGGCCCCGGCGCTAGGAGGCTGCGAATCAGCGACAGAAGGAGCTTCACGTGACACTTGGGAATCTGAAACCAAATTTCCTTTTTTTTGTTTTTTTTAAGATTTTATTTTTAAATAATCTCTACACCCACTGTGGGGCTTGAACTCACAACCCAGGGATCAAGAGTCGCACGCCGTGCGGACTGACCCAGCCAGGTGCCCCTAAACCAGATTTCCAGATCATTCATGAGTGACAGAAAAATAAAATACTCAGAGGTAAATATTGGTGGTGCCACATAGCGGATGGTGGGACGCAGCAAAAGCAGAATTCTGCAGAAAACGGATCCCTTAGGGGCGCCTGGGTGACTCAGTCGGTTGAGCGTCTGACTTCAGCTCACGGGTCGTGTGTTCGAGCCCCACATCGGGCTCTGTGCCGACGGCTCGGAGCCTGGAGCCCTGCTTCAGATTCTGTGTCTCTCCCTCTGTCTCCCCCTCCCCTGCTCATGCTCTGTCTCTCTCTGTCTCTCAATAATAAATAAACGTTAAAAAAATTAAAAAAAAAGAAAACAGATCCGTTAAACAGTTGTAGCAGCAAAGAGAGCTGGGGATTAAGGAGTCAAACACCCAGCTTAAGGCAGAAAAATAACCACAGAAATATATAATATATGACAGGAGGCAGAAGGATGGATACAATAAAAGGTGGAATCGTAATAGAAACAAAAAATGTAAAAGTGGATTTCTTGAAAAAATATTAATAAAATAGCCAGAATTCTGACAAGATCTCCCAAGGGGGAGAAAAGATAGGAGGCGTAAAGGCCAGTGTGTGGAAGGAAAAGGGGGCGTCACCGTGGGCGTGGGGGACGGATGTGGCGAGGAGGATGGAGTTATCCATACCCTTCGTCCATACGACTCGTAAGAGCGAACAAAGAGACACGTTCCTAGAAAAATATCATTTGCCAAATGTGACTCTCAGAGAAACAGAAAGCCCGAACGGTCCTGTAACCACTAAAGAAACTGAATTAATGGTTGACCACCTTCCCACAAAGATGTGAAAAATCAAAACAGGTTCCCAGGCTCCCCGCAAATGAAAAGGGGTATTTTAGCCTGTTTTCACAAACTTTGAAACGTAGGGCGAAGGGGAGAAGGGGGTGCGTACCTAATCCATTCCAGGACTCTGATACAATTTAAATACGAAAACCAGGCGACGCAGGACGAGAAAGAAGTGTGGCGAGTGACGGTCGTGAGCTCGGATGGACGAGCTGAAGTCCGTTACCGCCGCATCCAGTCCGACCGCGCGTGATCGCGGTTCGGATGGGGCCCTCCCAGGAGACCGAGGGAAATTACACCCGAGAAACTCCCTGACCCGCTCCACTAACAGGTTCAGGGAGAGAAACCCGGGTGATGTCAGTAGGTGCGTGCGGAGCGCGAGGCAGTCCTGGCGAAGGGGCGGGACTTGCCCACCAGCCCGGCCGCACGGAGCGTTGACGTCAGGATTGCTCCTTGGACATCGTGGTAAAGATGTGACAAGCCAGAGCTAATAAATAATCATAGTGACGCTGGTGGGAACCAGCATTTTCCATGTAAGAGGAAAGAGATACGAGGACACACACGGCTGGGGGAGAAAACCTGGCGATGGACGGGGAGCCTCTGTCCTGGGGAAGCCGCGCGCCCCCACGTCCCCTGCAGCGCTACTCACGACAGCACACCGCGGCAACACCCTGCG
Organism: Panthera leo; assembly: GCF_018350215.1. Classification (NCBI taxonomy): domain Eukaryota; kingdom Metazoa; phylum Chordata; class Mammalia; order Carnivora; family Felidae; genus Panthera; species Panthera leo. The sequence goes on from NC_056684.1 coordinate 145,597,484, forward strand.
CGTCCACCGGCAGACAAATGCATAAAGGAGACGTGGTGTGGGGGGCGCCTGAGGGGCTCTGTCGGCCGAGTGCCCGGCCCCTGGTTTCGGCTCAGGTCATGATCCCGCGGATCATGAGATCGAGCCCCGCGTCGGGCTCTGTGCCAACAGCACGGAGCCTGCCTGGGATTCTCTCTCTTTCTCTGCCCCTTCCCTGCTGATTCTCTCCCTCTCTCTCTCTCTCAAAATAAATAAATAAACTTAAAAAAAAGATGTGGTGTGCATTCACAGAGGCAACAGAATACGACTCAGCCATGAAAAAGAAGGAAATCCCACCACCGGTGACCTTGGCTGGGCCTTGCGGGCATCCCATGACCCTAGAGGAGTCAGGGAAAGACAAACACCGGAGGGTCGATCCCTTGGGTGGGGTCTGAGAACACCGGGCTCACAAAAACAGAGAACAGCCCCGGTTGCTGGGGGGTGGGGGTGGGGGGAGCAGCCCCCGTGGGGGGCCATGGGCCACACTTACAGTCGCCAGGCAGATGGGTCCTGGGATGTGGCGGGCAGCACGGCGAGCACGGCCGCTAAGAGAGTGGGTGTCAGCTCTCTTCCCAGCAAAGCACTGACCGCGTGCGGTGGGGGGTGACCCGACCCGCTGGTCACTTTCCAGCGTCTGGAAATATCAATCGTGTTCACCCCGGAAGCTAATACAACGTCATGTGTCAGTTATATTCTCAATAAGAGGGGGAGGGGACATGACAAAACTAAGAAACGAGAGAAGAAAGAAAGAGCCTTGTGATGCCACGGCCGAGCCGGAAAGCTCCTCCCAGAAAGGTCCGCGAAGCCGACGCAGAGGGAGGGGCACCGAGGTCTGCTTGGGTCAAGCCACTGAGGAGCTGGACGTGTGGCCCCAGAGTGTCAGCCCTGGGCTGCTTGCTGGGAGCAGGGCCGAGCGTTTTCCTAGCACAGATTTCGCGTCCCTAGCGGGGGACCCGCGGCTGCAGTCCCCGCAGCCATCCCTGCCCCCTCTGGCTCGCAGGGGGGAGAAAAGGGGAGGAGGAGGGGCGCGGGAGGATGGGTTTGGGATGGTGTCAGGAGGTGGGCTGGCAGGAGGCCGGGAGGGCCGGAGGGTGGAGACCCCGAGAGGCTATCGGTGCCCTCAGGACGGAGCCTGCGGAGAGCCCCCGCCCCTCCCCACTCGAGGACACAGCAGGCGAGCCAGGACACCCTCGCAAGGACACCCTATCTGCTGGCGCCTCGACCTTGCGCTCCCAGCCCCCAGAGCTGTGAGGAGCAGCTGTGTGCTGTTTACCAGCCCCCGGGTCCTCACTGTCTTGTTATGGCAGCCTGAACAGACTAAGACAAACCAGAACTATGACCCGTTACCATCAAGGAATCGCTGCTCTTGTGAGGGGTGGCGCTCGTGTGGCGATCCTGTAGGGAATCTATTCGTTTCAGTCTTGATACATAAGTGGAAGTGCCCTGTGGGACTTCTGGGACGTCCCTCATGCCCCTAGGACGCGGAGGTGATGGCTGAACTCCAGCAGCCTTTGTGGAGCCACGAGGCTGTGGTCACCGCTAGGGAGTGGGAGCTGAGAGCTAGAGGGACCTGGCTCCCAGTGGCCGTGGAGCCCACCCCGTCTCCCGGCCACCAGCCCCTAAACCTGGTTAGTGGGAGAGAGAAGGGGACAATCAGGCCTCCTCGGGTCTCTGTGGCCGGCAGCAAGCCTGACGGATACCCAAGCCTGTGACTAGAGAGTGCCTCCCCCGGGAGGGGCAGATTTTCTCTGGAGGTGAAAGTTCGCAGGCCCCCACCCCACCCCCCCACCCCCGGCTGGCTCACCCAGCTCCAGATGTCTGCGGGAGGTGCAGAGGGAGGTACTCAGGACAAAGAGGAAGTGGCCAGAAGGGGAAGCAGCAGCTACAGAGAGGAGGCAGGTGGGCCGGGCTGGCGGCCGCCAGAACCCGCCCGCCCTCACAGAGCTGGGGGCCTGCAGTCTGCCGCTGGAGCAGGATGCACGCCAAGGCAGGAGCCCCAGGGGTAAGTGCCAGCCGCGCCACGGCCGGGCGGGAGAGCCAGGCGGAGGGCCCTGGAGGCAGGCTGCCAGCAGCCCTGGGCCCGGGGGTCTCCAGGCCTCCCCGCTTCCCCCTCCGGCCTGTGCAGCCGGGAGCAGCAGGGCCTCGGGGCGTCCCGGCCAGCGGACGGCACGCCCTCTCCCCTGCCTGGGCCGGGCAGCCTCGTCCCACGCTCTGCGCCCTGCAGGGCAGGAAGTCCACGCCTCCAGCCATGACCTCTGACACCTGCAGGGTCCCAGGGCTGCCTGCCGCGGGGCCGGGGGTGCTTGGAGCTGCCCCGCAGGGTCTCCCCGCCCACCGTGCTAGCGCGTCACCCTCTGCCCAGCCCTGGTCGCCGGCGCTGCGGTGGCCCAGGGCCGCCCTGCGTGGCCGGCCTCCCGGTGTTGTTCCCAGTGGCCGAGAGGAGATGATGTGCTCTGGGCATCAGTGGCCGGGGTGGGGGGTGGGGCGGTGCCTGCGACAGCTCCAAGTCCGGATGGGGGCCCTAGGGCTCTGAGCTGCCCTCTGCCTGGGACGCCTGGGGGACAGGCCCTTTTCCGTGTGGTGCATCCGGGGAGGGTGTGCAGGGATGTCCCTGGGGCCGCCTTGGCCCCGTCCCCAGCCCGGACTTCACACCGACTGCCTCTCCTGAGAGTGAAGGCCTGGTCGCGGACCCGGATCCCCCAGGTTGGGGGGGGGGGGGCGGTAGGGGCAGCCCCTGAGCTCAGCTCGGCCAGGTGGAGGGGGCACCTCGACGCCCCGAGCTCCCCTCCGGGGGACTCTGGCAGGCGGTGCTGTCAGACCTCCCTGGCTCTGCCTGAGGCCTTGTTCTGGCTTCTGGGGGTCCCCGCCGCCCCCTCACGTTCCGGCTCAGGGCAGACACGCCTCGTGCGGCCCACCGCTCCCCACACTGAGGCAGGCCAGCGTACCCCGTGGGGGGCGGCCTTAGAGCGAACCCCAGGCTGGAGTCGGAGGCCGAGCCGGTTCCTCTGGTCCCACCCACAGAGGCCGTGCGGCCACGTAAAGGTCTGTAAGGGGGGCCCGGCTGAAAGCAGAAGTGACTCCGGGACTCGACACACATGTGGCTGAAAGAAGGAACCGAGATTCAGACACCGACACCCCCCCCCCCCCCCCGAGAGGGAAACTGAGAGGGGAAAACAGCCCGAGGGCCGGGTCCCGGGCGCAGACGGACACACGCACGCACACGCACACACACGCACACGCACACACGCCTGCTCTCCAGCCTCCGCACAGAGACCACCACCTGAAGGCCAGGCCGCCCAGGGGGAGGGCAGTGGGGCGCCGCCTTGGGCGGGACGGGGAGGCCTCTGTGGGGGCCCCAGCTGCCCGGGCACCGCGGGGCCGTTCCAGGCGGGGCTGGAGCTCCCGGTGACGCCACAGCCCATGGGACAGAGGCCAGTGCGGTGGAACTGGGGGCCCAGGGGAGGGGGCCCTGAAGCCCGGCCGCGCCCCGGGCCAGACCAGCAGGGGCTCTGCACCTGCTTGCCTCCCTGTCTCCGGGGGGCCTGGGGGACAGCATGGGGTCACAGAGTGCGCCCCAGGCCCCCCGGCCCCCTGGCCCAGTGGGCTTGGGCCCTGCTCGGTGCCAACCTCGCCAACCCCTTGCCTGTTGGGCCCCACCCCGCCGCAGGCCTGGTCCTCTCGGGGGCCCCGGAGGGGCCACGTCAGCCCACGCCATCTGGGGACCCCACAGTGATGCCCTTCTCCCCTTCAGGTTCCGGGAGCGCTGGCTGTGCTGTGGCTCGGTGCCATGACCCTGGCCTACCTCCTGTGGCAAGGGCACCTGTCCCCCACCTGGGGCCAGCTGCACCCCGAGGAAGGGCCCACCAGGCCCCGGGGCCACGGCTCCAGCCCCGCCCAGGAGCCCCTGCCAGGGGGGGCCTGGCAGCAGCAGAAGGACGCCTGCCGGTGAGTGGGCTTCTCGGCTCCCCACCCCGCCCCCCGCCCCCGCCCCCTGCCCCGGGGTGGCGCCCCTGCTCCCACCTGCCCGCGCTTCCTGCGTGCGCGTAGCCCAGCCCACACACTCACCACCTCCGGTCCAGCCCTTCCCCGGGGCCATCTTGGGCCGCCTCCAAGGGCCTCCGCACCGGTAGGCGGCCCAGACCCAAAGCCCTGCTCAGGCCCACAGCCCTCCAGCGGCTCAGGTCTGCCCGGCCCAGTCTGGTGGCACCCCCTGCACGCACCCTCGGCCTGGGCGGGGCCCCACGTTGGCAGCGGCCCCTCCGGCTCGGCCGGCCGGCGGGGACGGAGGTAGACGGAGGGGACGCTGGCCCCTGTGCCCCTCCTGCAGGCTTGTCCTTGTGGAAAGCATCCCGCAGGACCTGCCCTCCACGGCCGGCAGCCCGTCTGCCCAGCCCCTCGCCCAGGCCTGGTCACAGCTGCTGGACGCCGCCCAAGAGAGCATCCACGTGGCCTCCTTCTACTGGTCCCTCACGGGGCCTGACATCGGGGTCAACGACTCGTCTTCCCGGCCGGTACGACCGGGCCCGGCCCGCCCCCTCCGGGCACGTGTCTCTGGCTCTGAGCCGTGGGTGTGCAGGGCGGGCTCCTGGGGAAAGGTCTGGGTCCCTCCGGCTCGGCAGGGGTCACCCTCACGGCCGGCCTGGCCCCGCAGGGAGAGGCCCTTCTGAGCAAGCTGCAGCAGCGGCTGGCCAGGAACGTCTCCCTGGCCGTGGCCACCAGCAGCCCGTCGCTGGCCAGGAAGTCCACTGACCTGCAGGTGCTGGCAGCCCAAGGTAGGCGGCCGCCCGGCCTGGGCCTCTGAGCCCCGGCGTGAGTGCGGCACCCCGGGACAAGGGGAGAGGCCGGGAAAGGCCGCCCCTGCTCCCCTCGGTCGCTAGGAGGGCGGGCGGCCAGGGCCGGGGGGTCATTTTCCGCAGGGCGGAGCGCAGGGTGGGGCTGGGGCTCGGGCGGGCAGCTCAGCCAGGGAGCAAGCGGCCGTGGGCGCAATCCGTGCAAACCTGGGCTCCGGACTTGGGCTGCCCGGAGGGATCCCGGGCCGGTCAACGCCTCCATTTCCCCACCTGTAAAGTGGGGGCGCTGATGGCATCGGCTGAGGACCGATGTGAGGGTCCACACGTCGACCCGACGTACAGGGCTGAGAGCCAGCCTCGCCACAGCACCCCCAACTCTCGGCCAGGTGCCCAGGTGCGGTACGTGCCCCTGCGGAAGCTCACCGGCGGCGTCTTGCATTCCAAATTCTGGGTCGTGGACGCACGGCACATCTACTTGGGCAGTGCCAACATGGACTGGCGCTCCCTGACACAGGTGGGTCCGGAGCCCAGCGCGGGGAGACACCCGGAGCTTGTCCGCCGCCCACACTCCCGGGGGCTCGGCCTGACGTCCCCTGCAGCTCACCATCAAGCGGGGCCCTGCGGGGAGTCGCCAGAGCCGGGTCAGTAAGGCAGGGGCCCCGGCGGCCGCTGACACACTGAGCGACACCACGGCGCCCCGGGGGAGGCCGTGCCAGTCACTTACACGGACACCTGCGGACCACGTCGAAACCCAGTGCAAGGGCGGGGGTGGCAAGGACAGCTGCGTCTGTGGCCGGACCGCGACACAAAGGACGATTTTACGCATTTCCTGGTTTTTTTGCGAGACGCGTGTGTCGCTGTGATTACTAGAACCCAGTGCGCGAGAAGAGCCGGGAGCCCTGGGCACCCCCACCTCATCGCCTCCCCCGAGCACGCTGTCCGTCGTGGCTCCTGTGGGTGACGCTGCCTGGACCCGCTGCCAGTGGGGGGGGGGGGGCTGCGCTCTGCCTGGGGGGCCACACGCGCGCACACGCGCACCCCGGGGCCGCCTCCCGCAGCCGCTGCCCTGTCCCTGCAGGTGAAGGAGCTCGGCGTCATCATCTACAACTGCAGCCACCTGGCCCGGGACCTGGAGAAGACCTTCCAGACCTACTGGGTGCTGGGGGCACCGAAGGCCGTCCTCCCCAGAGCCTGGCCTCGGAACCTCTCGTCCCACATCAACCGCTTCCAGCCCCTCCGGGACAGCTTTGAGGGGGTGCCCACCACTGCCTACTTCTCGGTGAGAGGGGCTGAGGAGCCGGCCAGACCCCCAGGGAGGTCTGGGGCAGGTCCTCGGGGCACCGGTCTGGGAGGCCGGGGAGGGGAGGGACCCAGCTGTAGGGGAGGATGCCAGTCATCACCGTCCATGGGAGACAGGCAGCCTGGGAGGTGGCAGGGCACCCTGGGGTCCTGGGAGCGGGGGGGGGGGGGGGGGGGGGGGGGGGGGGGGGGGCTCCAAGCACACTGCTGGGTCGGCTCGAGGGGCCTCGTCTTGGGACCAGGGAGGGTGGGGGAGGAGGAGACCCAGCATGGAGCCCCGGAAGGCCTGCACGGGTGGGGGGGGCGGGGCCCTGACAGACACACGCCTCCCGGGCGCAGGGGGCTGCTTTGTTCCAGGAAGTCGGGCCGAGCTGGGCCTGGGGGGTGGGGGGGTGCGGGGGGAGGCCCGCCGGCTTCCAGGCTCTCCCGCCAAGACTGGGGGCCGCCCCGAGTCTCCCCCCCCCTCTCCAGGCAGCACCTCTCGGTTTCCCCCAGGTTCCCAAACGCTGGGGCGGGGCGGGGGGTGGGGCGCACGCTAGGGTCACAGGTCCAGAAAGCAAACGGCTCGGCTCGGGCCGGGCCGGCTGTGCCCTCAGGGACCCCCTCCCCGAACAGGCATCGCCTCCTCCGCTCTGCCCGCACGGCCGCACCGGGGACCTGGAGGCGCTGCTGGCGGTGATGGGGGGCGCCCGGGAGTTCATCTACGCCTCGGTGATGGAGTACTTCCCCACGACGCGCTTCAGCCGCCCTGCCAGGTGGGTCCGGGTGGGAGCCCGGCGGCCCTGCAGGGTGGAGGCCCCTCCGCTGCCGTTCCCCGTCCCGCGGGGGCCCCTGCCCGCCCGCGGCTGGCAGGCAGGGACCCCGCAGGCCCGAGACCCCGACCCTCCCTCCCCCAGGTACTGGCCGGTGCTGGACACCGCGCTGCGGACAGCGGCCTTCAACAGGGGCGTGCGCGTGCGTCTGCTGGTCAGCTGCTGGCTGCACACAGACCCCAGGATGTTCCCCGGCCTGCGGTCCCTGCAGGCTCTCAGCGACCCCGAGGCCGGCGTCTCCGTGGACGTGGTGGGCACCCACTCCCTGCGCGGGACGGGACGCGGGGGGCGGGGCGGCCCCGCCCCTTCCTGACCCGCCCCCTCTCCGTTCCCCAAAGAAAGTCTTCATTGTGCCCGTGAGGAACCACTCCAACATCCCGTTCAGCAGGGTGAACCACAGCAAGTTCATGGTCACAGAGAAGGCGGCCTACATAGGTGAGCAGCGAGGGCGGTGGGCGGTGGGCTCGGGCCTGGGCGTCCCCGGGCCCTCGAGCCTTTCCGGGTGCCAACTGTACGGGACGCGGGGGCCACATAAACCCACAGAAGGGGGCCGTGGCCCTCGAGCGTGGCCGGGCCGGGGTGCCGAAGGCGACACTGCCCTTCTGTCCAGCGGGGGCCCCTCAGGGCCGAGGGCTAGGGTGCCCGGCGGGGCTCCGAGGCCCAGGCGGCCAGCCCCGCTGCGACCCGGCCCCACGGGCAGGTGGCGAGTCCTGAGCACAGGGTTGTCAGAGCCCTGAGTCCGGACCCCCGTCCCAGGAGGCTGTGGGTGGAGCCTCACACACGAGGGGCCCTTGCCCCGCCCCGAGCCGCACCTGAGGGGACGCCAGCGGCCGTGCACACCTGTCCCCGAAGCTGTGGCTGAGCCACACACCTGGGCCAGGCGGCAGAGTCCCTGTGCGAGCCCGGTCGTCAGGGACTCTTCCCCACCCCACCCCCCACAGGCACCTCCAACTGGTCGGAAGATTACTTCAGCAGCACCTCAGGGGCAGGCCTGGTGGTCAGCCAGAGGGCCTCCCGCGCTCGGCCGGGGGTGCCCACCGTGCAGGAGCAGTTACGGCACCTGTTCGAACGGGACTGGGATTCCCCCTACGCCGTGGGCCTGGACGGACAAGCCCAGGGTCAGGACTGCGCTTGGCAGGGTTGAGGTCCAGCCACACCCGATTCCCCGGCCCCATGGCTCCCGGTGGCCTGTCCCCACCCTCACAAGCCCCGCTCAGGCCCAGGACTTCCCAACCCCTGGCAGGTGCAAACTGTTTGCCAGCCCTCAGCTCTCTGAACCATCCCCTCTTAAACCTCACCTCCTGTAGAGAGCCCTCCAGGATGCTCCCCCCTGATCTGAGAGCCATAGTCCCCACCCACAAGGGGGGGTTGCTTCAGAAGCCCCCTGCACCTCCCTGCCTCTCTGTGTGAGTCCCACATGGGCTGCATCCCCTCCCGCTGGCCCCAGGTCGGAGTTCAGCACCCCCGACCCCGTGAGGGTCCACACAGCTGCCGGGTGAAGCTGCTGTCTGCCCGTGTGCCATGAGAGCCGCTGACTCTCGCTGCTGTCCGGTCCCTGCCCGCAGGAACCAGGGGACGGGGCAGGGGCAGGTGCCGGGACAGGGGGACCCAGGACTGTGAGGGCGGGTCTCAGAGAGGCGAGGTGGGCGCCTGGGCCCATGGGGTGGTCCTGGTGCGTAGGGGGTCCAGGACTCCGGGCAGCGTCCAGAGAACCTGGTTTTGAGCAGGGGGCGGGGGCAGGGTGGGGACTCGGGTACACGCGTGCTGGAGCCCCCTGTCCTGAGAGCTGCCCTGCAGAGGCGGAGGCCGACACTGCAGACGCAGGGTCTGAATCCCGTCGGACACCTCCCTCAGCTCCCGGCCTCCTGCCGGACCGGAGGCCTGTCTCTGGCACCCCAGCCTCCGTCACCTCCTGGCTTCTGGCCAAGGCTTTGGAGCCCACCTGGCCCGTGGAGACCCTGTGGCCGCCCTAGGCTGGCGCTCGGGGCTGGCTCAGTGGCCAAGGGACACTGGACGCCGAGGGACCTAAGGGAGTGGATACAAGATCCTCCTCTCCCCACATCTTGGGGCTCCTCCTCCCTGCCTCACCCGGTCCCCTCTGCCCCGGAGAGAGCCGGACGGGCTGGGGTGGGGCACCTTACCCATCCGCATCCTCATCGGTGAAGAGGGTCCCCCAACCCAGCCCGCCTCCCCGCCCAGCCCTGCACGCGTCCGGAGGGGGTGTCTGGGGGCCACGTGGCCCTGCAAGGCGTCCAGGGCCTCTGGGAGCTGGTCTGCGTGTGGGCCGCACTTGACCCAGCCAAGCCCCAGCGGCTGCCCAGCCTCCCACCCCGGGCTCACGTGCCGCACGGCAGCTCCCCTCCGGAGCAGACGCCATCCGAGACCCGCTCTGCTCTCCAAGGCTGCCGGTGTGGGTTTGCCCTCTGCTTCCTGTGTGTCTCAGAGCGCGTGGCCTGTCCCCAGGCTCTGTGCCCCAGGCCACGCTGGGATGACGGGTCCAGTGGCCCGGTGGCCATCAGCCAGTGGAAGTGGTGGCCACACCTCGGTGGCAGGCTTGAAGGCCTGCTCCAAAGCAGACCCCACGGGAGACCCAGTTTGACGATCCTCAAGAGACGCCCCGGGGGGCCTTGATGCGGCTGCTTCCGGGGGGGGGGGGGTGGACACACCCTAAAATGGTCCCCACACCCCTGCCTCCCGGACCCACACCCGCGTGTGATCCCTTCCGCTTGGGGGTGCGGAACCCCTGCCTTCGCCTGTAGCCAATAGAGTGTGCGGCGGTGACCGTGCGACACAAGCTTGTGCCGGCGTCTTGCTGGGAGTCTGTTCCTTGCGGGCGTGAAGGAGCAAACCGCGAGGCCGAGGCCCGGGCGGCAGGGCGCTGACGGTGCCCCGGGCACACGGAGCTGCCCCACTGAACGGTGCGAGCCACGAGAGCCCAGCCCCGGCTCGCAGCCTGTGGGACCCTGAGCAGAGGACCCAGCTGAGCTGTGCTCGGATCCCTGACCCACAGGGAGGGACCGGGAGGTCTTAAATGCACATTGTCTTTGGCTGCCGGTCTGTGGGAGCACGGGGACGCAGCCTGGGTGGGTCCATGCAGCATCGAGGCCCCGTCGGGAGACTCTGCGGCCCCTCCGGCCTCCGGCGCCAGGGCCCCGGGGCCTCGGGTCTTGACCCCAGCTTCAGGGGAGGCGAGACCCCCCCCCCCCACCTCCGCCGTGGAGTCAGGCAGACCCCCACGGCGGGGTCCCCAGGAGGGCCGCGCTCACCGTGTCTGCAGGACGGAGAGGAGAGGGAGGCTGCCGGCGTCTGGACCGTGGGATGGCCTCACTGGACTTTTGGGACAAAGACCCCACCGACCTCCTTCTCCGTCCTCATTCATGAACTGCCCAGAGGCCTCGTGCCCACTTGCCAGAGGATTTCACATCCCCTGACTTGGGTGGCTCACCCAGCCCGCCACAGGGAAAGGCCCATGTGCGCAGGGGCGAGGGGGAGCGCTCCAGCCCTGCTCCTCCCTGCCAGGGCGGCACCGCGTGGGGGCTCCCAGCCCAGCTCTTCGCTGCTGCACCCTCCCCTCAGCCCGAGAGCAGCCCTTCCCCTCGGGGGGCGAGGTGGCGGGTCTCCGGGAGCCAGCAGGGGCAAGGAGGGAGGGGAGAGCGGGCAGGTGCCCTGGGCCCAGGACGAACGCTGCGGGCCGCGGGGTGGGGGGTGGGGGGTGGAGAGCTGACACGGGGGTGGGGGACCCTGGAGCCTCACTGCTGCCCCCCCATGTGTTCCCCGTGGCTGCTGGGAAGGAGGTGAAGGAAGGCCTCCCAGACGGCCTGTCACAGCCAACTGCCCTGCTCTGCCCCTGTCCTTCCCGCCGAGCAGTGGCAGCGTGGCCACACTGAGCTCCCGGCCTGCGCCTCCTTCCTTTCGGTCTCTCACAGCCGCTGACTCGAGAAGGATCTGACGGACACGCGGGTAAGCGAAGGTCTGCTCTAAGATCCCCCCCTGAACTCTCTCCTACGGCAACTCGGCCCAGACTGGTTCTGGGCGTGCGTGGGGAGCCCGAGCGGAACACAAGACCTCGCAGCCAGTGCTGTGGGTGCATCCTGTCCTTTATTGCCCATCTGGGGACAGCCAGGGAGCTTCCGCGGGGGGGGGGGGGGGGGGGGGGCTGGGGGCTTGGTGGCAGCGTGTGCGCGAAGGGGCTCGGGGACCGCGCGGGGCCGTGCAGGCACGGACGGGTGCCCCCTCGGCTGGCTCACCCGCCCGCAGCCACCTCCCTCTGCCCCGCGTGCGTGTGTCGCGTGTCGTCCCCAAGCTCGCCTGGGTGAGGCCGGGAGTGAGCTCGTGACAGGCAAGCAGGCAGGGGGCTTCCTGGAAGGCGCCAGACTCCACCTGAGACGGGGCGGGACCAGACAGGGGCTACAGGACAGCGAAACTACTACACCCTCCGCGGCCCCGCCGCCCCGGGGGTCCCCACAGGGCTCCCGCCCTGGAGGGCCACGTCCGTCCGGGCACCGCCGCCCTGCGCCTCAGTCCCGTGGGCCGCGGGACGGGAGCCCCGTGCGCGGCGGGGCCTCTGCGTCGGGATTTCGTTTGGGCACCCGTCCTCCGGGGAAGGGTCTCCCCTGCCCGGCCCTCATTCGCTGCCGGGCCTGGGCGCCGGGGGCCGGCTGGCGGCTCCGTCCCCCTCTAGCAGGATCAGCTCAGTTCTCGCCGCGGAGGCCACCATCGCCCCGGAGCCCGCGGCCTCCGCCGACCCCCCCTCTTCCTGCTCCTCGGGGGAGAAGCTTTCTCGGGCGTCAAAGAAGGTGCCTGCCTCTTCCTGGAGGTGCTGCTCGGCCGGACCCGCCTCCGCCTCCGCCTCCGCCTCCGCGCTCTGGCCTTTCTGGGTGGGAGACGAGGAGAAGCCCAACCTGGGCAATCGAAACCAGCCCGCTCTCTCCTGCGGGTGCGGCGGCCGCGCCTCGGGCTGCGTCTGGACCGGAGCGGGTCTCGGGGCTTCGGCCTGGGGGTCAGCGCTGGCCTCGGCGACAGAGGAGGAAAACCCGATGCTGGGGAGCCAAAACCGGAACAGGCCGGAGGACCTTTTACCTTCTGCTTTTGCTCTGGGGGCCCCGTCCTCCTCGGCCAGGGCAGCCGCCGCCTCCCGGCCCTCTTCCGGCGGGAACTCGAGAATTTCCGCGGGCTCCTCGTCAGAACAGCTGTCTGCACGCCCATGGCCAGAGCGCAGGTCAGAAGAGCAGGCTGGCATTCCCGGCACGTCTCCATCGGGAGAGAGAATTTCAAAGGGCTCTCCGGTGTCGGGCTGTGGGTCTCCAGAAACAGGTCCTGCTCCTGGGGCTGGCTCCTGAAGGCGCCCTCTTGGCCCAGGGTCCGCAGTCGCCGCGTGTACCTGCGACCCAGCGGTGGGCTCAGGGACCCTCCCCTTTAGTAAGGAGAACCCATAGGAAGGCGTTTGGGCCTCTGACGCAGGGACCTCTGACTCCCGCACGATCCGGGCAGGAAAAACCTCGGGCTCCGAGAGCTCTGTGTACACGGCTGTCACCGTGCTTTGTACGGTGACCTGCCTGCTCTCGGCCTCCGCGCTCTGAATGTGCACCCTGACCTTACAGATGGGGGCGGCTTCTGAGGGGACGGCCTCGGGCGCCTTCAGGACGCCGGCGTCCCGGGCGCCGGGGCTTTGCCCGAGCAGGGCAGTGTCAGGATGGCTCTGTGGGGACGGCAGCTCTCCGACACGGGGCACGAAAACGTCAGCCTCCGCACTGGGGGCTGGGAAGCTGAACCTCGGAACCTTTAACTTGGGGAACTGGACGGTGAGCACAGAGTCCTCCCAGACCTGACCCACGTTGACCACAGAAACCTGGGACGGCACGTCGGTACTGGAGGCCCTCAGTCTGAGGGGGCCTTCGGGCTGGGGAGGCGGCTCCTCGGCGCCCCCGGCCGGGCCCTGCGCTGCTGCTGTCCCAGCAAGGGGGCGCTGGCCTGCTTCTCCTGGAGGCCCACGGGGCTCTGCAAGTGTCCCGCACACCCGGAGGGGCAGGGAGCCTGCGCCTGGCCGGACCCTGACCTCGGGAGCGGACGTGCCGGCAGCAGGGGCCTGAAGGTCTAGACTCCTCTGCGGAACATCTGTGTGAGAAGCCTCGATGCCAGTGGCTCCCACGTCGGCACCGGCCTCCAGGGGCCGCGGGCACTCAGTCGTCTCCTCCTCGGACTCAGGAACAGGGACACCCTGACTCCGGACTGTGGTCGGTGCCTGTCCCTCCCCTGGCGCACTGGTGGCAGGCGCGGGCCCCTGAGCCCCCAGCCCTGCAGACCCAGGCCTCTCCTTGGAGGGGCGCCTGAAGCTGGGCAGACGCAGCGCGGGCATTCTAAACCAGCTCTCCCTGGGGCCGGCCGGGGTGACTCCCGCTGGCGCCTCCCGCGCTGGGCTCCCCTCCGTGGGGGAGGCGGCATCTGGGGTTGTCCGGGACGGCTGCAGGGGGACCTCTGTTGAGGAGGCCATCACCTCCCCACAAAGCTGGCTTTGCGAGCTGTCCCCAGGACCGTGCTCTCTGCTGCTGTCTCCAAGGGACGGGCCACGGGTGGACAGGCTCGCCTCCGGCGGGGCCTCGGCGGGTCTGAGCGCATCTTCGACGAAGCCGGCACCGGGAGCGTGGGCCTGTGCGGGGCGGAGGGTCACGTCCGCTCCTTCTGGGGGCCCAGCTGCTGCACCTGCACCCCCGCCCCCGCCACTTCCGCCGGCCCCTCCTGTGGAAGCCGTCATTGTGGGAGGTGAGACCTTCAGTAGGGCGAGGGCGGGTGCTCTGACCACCCCCTTCTCTCCCTCCTGCCCAAGACTCACATCCTCACCTGCTGCTGCTGGTGGCAGGGAAACCCCCGGTGGCAGGGCGGGTCCAGGGGCTGCTTTGGACTCCGCCCCCTTTTTTGGGGACCAGCGGAAAGAGGGAAGCTTGACTCTTGGTGCTCTCACAGGACCGCCCCTGCCCTCAGGCTCCGCGTCTCCGCCTGGGGCTTCCCCTCGAGCCACTGCTGATGTCCCCGCGGTGCCCACATGTCCCTCTGCCACCGTGGACACAGAGACACCTGCAGACGGCAACTGACTGCCTGCCAAGGGGAACCCCGTGGCTTCCCTGGCCGAGGAGTGAGGTCCCCACTCAGGGAGGGGAGGGGACAGGGCGGGGACACCCTCTGCAGCTCCGGGCTCTGCCATGCCAGCTGCTGACTGGGGGGATGACAGTTGGAACTTTGGCCGATGAAATTTAGGAAAAGTCACGCGGCCATAAGATTCAGGAAATACGGTGTGCACTGGGCCACTGTGGCCGTCAGGCTGGGACAGCAGAATATTCTCGCTGGATGGGGAGTCCACGGCACCGGCCACGCTGGGCAACTGAGACTCCGCCTGGGACCCAGACAGGCCTACACAGGGCAGCTCGGGGGAGGCGGGGTCACGGGGGATGGTCACCTGGTACTTTGTAAGTGTGACGTCCTCACCCGGAATGAGGCTAGAGGAATCCCCACGGGGACCACTGAGCCAGCCGGGCCGGGACTCCGGCAGGGAAGTTTCAGAAGTACTGGACAGCCCCGGGGACCCGCCATGCCCAGACTCGCTCGGAGGCGAACGCATGGCAACATCTCCTCCAAAAGCTAAGAACACTTTAGGGGTTTTCCCAGGTGGAGAAAAGACTTTGGGGAGTTTAAAATGGGATTTTTTGCTTTTGCTTCGACCTCCATCTTTCCCAATTGAGAGACCTACGTCACCTTTGACTGGGACGGCATCCTCATCACGAGCACGTACGACGGGATCCATGGGGCCAGAAGAAGGACTGAGGTCAACATCTTTGGCAATTCCCTCAACAGGTGGAGAGACCAGAGAGGACTTACTACTGGGGTGACCAGAAGAAGAAATGTTGATTTTAGGAAACTTCAACTTGCTTCCTTTAGAAAACAATTCCAGGTTCCGAGAGGACATATCCACATCTGACTTAGTCCTGGGTGACTGGGCGTCCAACTCCACGCTGGGCAGGGTCACATCCATGTCGGGGGCGCTCAACTCCCCTTCGGCGGTCTTCAGGTCCACCTTGGGGCCCTTGATGTCCACCTGGGGCGCCTTAAAGTCCACTTTGGGCATCTTCACGCTGGGCATGTGCACCTTGGGCACGTGCCCTTTGAGTCCGGCTCCTGCTGAGGGTTCCTGAGGCTCCCCCTCGGGCATTTCGATCTCCGGGACCTCCTCGGCTACCATGGCGGTCTTGAGTTCTAGGTCGGCAGATGGCACCTCAACGGTCACATCACTGGACTTGACCTCAGCTTCCATGGAGGGCAGGGACACTTCCGCCTGGATCTTGGGCAGGGACACGTCCACCGCGGCCTCCAAGGACTTGCTTGGCGCTGAGGCACCGAAGGACGGCATCTTGAACTTGGGCATTTTGAACTTGCTGTCTCTAGCGGTCACCTCCTTGTCTCCCAGGGTAACGTCACCCTCCAACTTGGCGGTCAGTGCCTGGACATCCATCTCCACACTAGGCAGGGTCACATCCACGTCAGGGGCGCTTACCTCCACTTTGGGTCCCGTGATGTCCACCTTGGGCCCCTTGATGTCCACCTGGGGGGCTTTGATGTCCACTTTGGGCATCTTGATGCTGGGCATGTGCACCTTGGGCAGGTGCCCTTTGAACCCGGCTCCTGCTGAGGGCTCCTGGAACTCTCCCTCGGGCACCTGAACATCAGGGAGCTTCTGGCCCACCGTGGAAGTCTTGAGTTCTAGGTCAGCAGCTGGCAGCTCAACGGTCACATCACTGGTCTTGACCTCAGCTTCCATGGAAGGCAGGGACACTTCCGCCTGGATCTTAGGCACGGAAACGTCCACTGCGGCCTCCAAGGACTTGCTTGGGGCTGAGGCACCGAAGGATGGCATCTTGAACTTGGGCATTTTGAACTTGCTGTCTCTAGCGGTCACCTCCTTGTCTCCCAGGGTAACGTCACCCTCCAACTTGGCGGTGGGTGCCTGGACGTCCACCTCTGCGCTGGGCAGGGTCACATCCAGGTCGGGCGCACTCACCTCCCCTTTTGGGCCCTTCAGGTCTACCTTGGGCCCCTTGATGTCCACCTGGGGTGCCTTAAAGTCCACTTTGGGCATCTTGGTGCTGGGCATGTGCACCTTGGGCAGGTGCCCTTTGACTCCTGCTCCTGCCGAGGGTTCCTGGAGCTCCCCTTCAGGTATTTGACCTTCTGGAAGCTTCATGCCCACCACGGCAGTCTTGACCTCTAGGTCGGCAGATGGCAGCTCAACGGTCACATCACTGGACTTGACCTCAGCTTCCATGGGAGGCAGGGACACTTCCGCCTGGATCTTAGGCACGGAAACGTCCACTGCGGCCTCCAAGGACTTGCTTGGCGCTGAGGCACCGAAGGACGGCATCTTGAACTTGGGCATTTTGAACTTGCTGTCTCTAGCGGTCACCTCCTTTTCTCCCAGGGTAACGTCACCCTCTAACTTGGTGGTGAGTGTCTGGACGTCCATCTGCACACTGGGCAGGGTCACATCCACATCAGGGGCGCTCACCTCCCCTTTGGGTCCCTTGATGTCCACCTTGGGTCCTTTGATGTCCAACTTGGGTGCCTTGATGTCCACCTGGGGCGCCTTAAAGTCCACTTTGGGCATCTTCATGCCTGGCATTTGCACCTTGGGCAGGTGCCCTTTGACTCCAGCTCCTGCCGAGGGTTCCTGGAGCTCCCCTTCAGGTATTTGGCCTTCTGGAAGCTTCATACCCACCATGGCAGTCTTGACCTCTAGGTCGGCAGATGGCAGCTCAACGGTCACATCACTGGACTTGACCTCAGCTTCCATGGAGGGCAGGGACACTTCCGCCTGGATCTTGGGCAGGGACACGTCCACCGCGGCCTCCAAGGACTTGCTTGGCGCTGAGGCACCGAAGGACGGCATCTTGAACTTGGGCATTTTGAACTTGCTGTCTCTAGCGGTCACCTCCTTGTCTCCCAGGGTAACGTCACCCTCCAACTTGGCAGTGGGTGCCTGGACGTCCACCTCTGCGCTGGGCAGGGTCACATCCAGGTCGGGCGCACTCACCTCCCCTTTTGGGCCCTTCAGGTCTACCTTGGGCCCCTTGATGTCCACCTGGGGTGCCTTAAAGTCCACTTTGGGCATCTTGATGCTGGGCATGTGCACCTTGGGCAGGTGCCCTTTGACTCCGGCTCCTGCCGAGGGTTCCTGGAGCTCCCCTTCAGGTATTTGGCCTTCTGGAAGCTTCATGCCCACCACGGCAGTCTTGACCTCTAGGTCGGCAGATGGCAGCTCAACGGTCACATCACTGGACTTGACCTCAGCTTCCATGGAGGGCAGGGACACTTCCGCCTGGATCTTGGGCAGGGACACATCCACCGCAGCCTCCAAGGACTTGCTTGGCGTTGAGGCACCGAAAGATGGCATCTTGAACTTGGGCATTTTGAACTTGCTGTCTCTAGCGGTCACCTCCTTGTCTCCCAGGGTAACGTCACCCTCCAACTTGGCGGTGGGTGCCTGGACGTCTACGTCTGCACTGGGCAGGGTCACATCCACGTCGGGCACGCTCACCTCCCCTTTTGGGCCCTTCAGGTCCACCTTGGGCCCCTTGATGTCCACCTGGGGGGCCTTCATGTCCACCTTGGGCCCCTTGATGTCCACCTGGGGTGCCTTAAAGTCCACTTTGGGCATCTTCATGCTGGGTATGTGCACCTTGGGCAGGTGCCCTTTGACTCCTGCTCCTGTCGAGGGTTCCTGGAGCTCCCCTTCAGGTATTTGGCCTTCTGGAAGCTTCATGCCCACCATGGCAGTCTTGACCTCTAGGTCGGCAGATGGCAGCTCAACGGTCACATCACTGGACTTGACCTCAGCTTCCATGGAGGGCAGGGACACTTCCGCCCGGATCTTGGGCAAGGACACGTCCACCGCAGCCTCCAAGGACTTGCTTGGTGCCGAGGCACCGAAGGATGGCCTCTTGAACTTGGGCATTTTGAACTTGCTGTCTCTAGCGGTCACCTCCTTGTCTCCCAGGGTAACGTCACCCTCCAACTTGGCGGTGGGTGCCTGGACATCCATGTCCGCACTGGGCAGGGTCACATCCACGTCAGGGGCGCTCACCTTCCCTTTGGGTCCCTTGATGTCCACCTTGGGCCCCTTGATGTCCACCTGGGGGGCTTTGATGTCCACTTTGGGCATCTTGATGCTGGGCATGTGCACCTTGGGCAGGTGCCCTTTGAACCCGGCTCCTGCTGAGGGCTCCTGGAACTCTCCCTCGGGCACCTGAACATCAGGGAGCTTCTGGCCCATCGTGGAAGTCTTGAGTTCTAGGTCAGCAGCTGGCAGCTCAACGGTCACATCACTGGTCTTGACCTCAGCTTCCATGGGAGGCAGGGACACTTCCGCCTGGATCTTAGGCACGGAAACGTCCACTGCGGCCTCCAAGGACTTGCTTGGTGCTGATGCACCGAAAGATGGCCTCTTGAACTTGGGCATTTTGAACTTGCTGTCTCTAGCGGTCACCTCCTTGTCTCCCAGGGTAACGTCACCCTCCAACTTGGCGGTGGGTGCCTGGACGTCCACGTATGCACTGGGCAGGGTCACATCCACGTCGGGCACGCTCACCTCCACTTTTGGGCCCTTCAGGTCCACCTTGGGCCCCTTGATGTCCACCTGGGGGGCCTTCATGTCAACCTTGGGCCCCTTGATGTCCACCTGGGGTGCCTTAAAGTCCACTTTGGGCATCTTCATGCTGGGTATGTGCACCTTGGGCAGGTGCCCTTTGACTCCTGCTCCTACCGAGGGTTCCTGGAGCTCCCCTTCAGGTATTTGGCCTTCTGGAAGCTTCATGCCCACCATGGCAGTCTTGACCTCTAGGTCGGCAGATGGCAGCTCAACGGTCACATCACTGGACTTGACCTCAGCTTCCATGGAGGGCAGGGACACTTCCGCCTGGATCTTGGGCAGGGACACGTCCACCGCGGCCTCCAAGGGCTTGCTTGGCGCTGAGGCACCGAAGGACGGCATCTTGAACTTGGGCATTTTGAACTTGCTGTCTCTAGCTGTCACCTCCTTGTCTCCCAGGGTAACGTCACCCTCCAACTTGGCGGTGGATGCCTGGACGTCTACGTCTGCACTGGGCAGGGTCACATCCACGTCGGGCACGCTCACCTCCCCTTTTGGGCCCTTCAGGTCTACCTTGGGCCCCTTGATGTCCACCTGGGGGGCCTTCATGTCGAACTTGGGCCCCTTGATGTCCACCTGGGGTGCTTTAAAGTCCACTTTGGGCATCTTGATGCTGGGCATGTGCACCTTGGGCAGGTGCCCTTTGACTCTGGCTCCTGCCGAGGGTTCCTGGAGCTCCCCTTCAGGTATTTGGCCTTCTGGAAGCTTCATGCCCACCACGGCAGTCTTGACCTCTAGGTCGGCAGATGGCAGCTCAACGGTCACATCACTGGACTTGACCTCAGCTTCCATGGAGGGCAGGGACACTTCCGCCTGGATCTTGGGCAGGGACACGTCCACCGCGGCCTCCAAGGACTTGCTTGGTGCCGAGGCACCGAAGGATGGCATCTTGAACTTGGGCATTTTGAACTTGCTGTCTCTGGCAGTCACCTCCTTGTCTCCCAGGGTAACGTCACCCTCCAACTTGGCGGTGGGTGCCTGGACATCCATGTCCACACTGGGCAGGGTCACATCCACATCAGGGGCGCTCACCTCCCCTTTGGGTCCCTTGATGTCCACCTTGGGCCCCTTGATGTCCACCTGGGGGGCTTTGATGTCCACTTTGGGCATCTTGATGCTGGGCATGTGCACCTTGGGCAGGTGCCCTTTGAACCCGGCTCCTGCTGAGGGCTCCTGGAACTCTCCCTCGGGCACCTGAACATCAGGGAGCTTCTGGCCCATCGTGGAAGTCTTGAGTTCTAGGTCAGCAGCTGGCAGCTCAACGGTCACATCACTGGTCTTGACCTCAGCTTCCA